>NW_023657250.1:27500-40000 GCF_015228065.2 Penaeus monodon | reverse complement strand
TGATGATTATATTTGCAATAATGATGATAATGATGATGATGATGATGAGAATGATGATAATGATGATGATAATAATATAAAAATAATAATAATAATAATAATAATAATAATAATAATAATAATAATAATAATAATTATCATTCTTATTCTTATTCTTATTATTTTTATTATTACTATCATTACTATTATTACTATTATTATTACTATTACTATTATTATTATTATTATTATCATTATTATTATTATCATCATTATTATTATTATTATCATTATTATTACTTTAATTATTAGAAATTATGACAAAAAATATATTTAACATAATAATAACAATAATAATAATAATAAGTATAATAATAATAATAATTGTTATAATATTGTTATTAATATTATTATATTTATTACTATCATTATTGTTGTTGTTATTAGTATAGTTGCAAAAATATATATCATAACTGCAATAACTGCAGTAATATTATAATAAGTGCAATAATGATGATAATATTTGCAATAATGATGATAATGATGATGATAATGATTATAATGATGATAATGATAACGATAATAATGATGATAATCATCACATCATTCGCCGATATTTATAGTGTCATGCATTTCGACAGAGCGCGTTGATGTAATGAAATATAGAGATTCGTATCTAGAGTGAAATCTGATATAAGTAATCGGTTGTGGAACTCACACAGTTCGAAATCGGGTCTCCATTTTCATTTAGTTATCAAATCTGCTTAAACACCTATCGCACAGCTGGTGCCGTGTGATTCGTTCTATTTCATGCAGTGCATTGGATTTCGTAAGTAGCATGTCGCACGGTTAGTATGGACAGTAAAATGTTTTAAAAGTACCGACAGAACTCACGTAGTAGCGTCCGACATTTAAGATTGCCGCGCCGTTCTTTAGGCCCTTCTTGCCTGCAACATAGGCCAGACACATCGATTTGCGCAGCAAGAAATTTACTAGTTAATGTAAATACTCGATGTTCTCGTGGTATTACTCTTGTATTTTCATACCATGTATGTCATATCCTTTTAGGCAGAAACAAATTCCGTCATGGAAGTTCTTGCGGCTTCATCTACGTAAGAAATTAAAATATGACAATAAATGTAAAATATATATATATATATATATATATATATATATATATATATATATATATATATATATATATATATATATATAAACAGATATAATAAATAAAACGAAATGGCAACATTGTTTACTGAGGGAGAAAGGATTTCGGATGACAAGTTTTAAAATATTAAAGATGAGTTTCCTAGATTAACTCGCTAAGTCGTTTGCTCTTGTTATTTTCTCATAAAAGATGGCTGGTTGACACAACCGTTACCAAAGAATGAAGGGGTTAATAAGAGAAAGAGAGAAGAGAGAGAGAGAGCGATAAATGATTTTTTTTCCTCTCCTTCACTATTCTGCTTTATCGACCTTTATCTCCTAACTCCTTCTCCTTCCTTCTCTCTCTCACCTCTCCATTCTCCTTCATTCTCCTCTACGCCTGTTCTTTTTTCTCAGTCCTCCATTCGTATCTCTTCTCTCTCTCCTCCTCCTTCTTCATCAAAATTTGCTCCTTCATCCCTCGTTTATTCTCCCGTTTATTCTCTTTCAATCCTTTTCTTTATCTTTTCTCAAGTAAAATATTTGTTTAGAAAATAAAAATACTCTCTCTTTCTCGTGACTTTTATCTATTATTCCCTTTAATTACACTTTATCAACGTCTGTCTCTATCCACTGATTTCTCTCCCTTTTTCTCTCCCAAAATAACAAGACAAGTAAACAGATGAATAATTAAAAAGTTAAAAAAATGGTCTCTCCCTTTCCCCGTTTTCTTATCCCCCTCTCTTCCTAAATCCTCCTTTTATCCGGTTCTCTCTCTTTCCCTCTCCGGCAGTAATTAGAGAAAGGCGAATAGGAAGCGAAATGAGCGAAGCGGGACGCGACGACGACCAAGAAAAAGATTAATTCCATTATCTAAGAAAAAGCTTCTCGAGGCGAACACCACGCCGCCATCTTGATTCGGCGAAGCAGGGCTGATAACGGAAGAAGTTGGAGAGGCGCGATAACTGGGAGGAGGGAGGACGGGGGATAAAGCAGGGGATAGGGAGAATTAATAAATAAAAAAGAATAGAAAAGAGGGTTAATAGACAGATTAGAAGAAGCAGGGCTGATAAACGGAGGGAATAGGAGAATTGGTGATAACGGGGAGAGGGAGAACGGGTGGATAAAGAAAATGATAGGGAAAATTAATATAGAAAAGAAAAGAGGTTAATAGACAGATTAGGAGGAAGCGGGGACGATAAACGGAGGAACAGGGAGAAGGCGAGATAAGGGGGAGCGAGAGAACGGGGATAAAAGAGGTGATAAATAGTGAAAGACGGAAGTTGTTTTAAACGGAGAAAGGAGAATGCGTGATCATAGGAGGAAGAGGGAGAGAGAGGGGAATAAAAGGGGAAGAAGGAGAATTATATTTTTTTTTCCTTTATAGGAAAAAAATAAAGGGAGGAATTAGGAGATAGCGTGATAACGAAGGTACATTGACGAAAAAAAGCAATCATGTAATAATATTCAGATGAAAGGATAAACGGAGGAGATGGAGGAATAAGCGATAATAAAGGAAAGGGAATAAAAGAATAGCGATGATAAAGGAAATTCAGTAAAATAGAAACAAGAATTGCATTAAGATTTTGCGAGGAGGAATCTCCTCGCAAAATCTCCGAAAGAGGAAGAAATCGAACAATTTCCTGAATTTCCCGCCATCGTGGAATGAGGATAAAGAGGATAAATGAAGGAAATGGGAGAATATGCGTTGATTAACGAATATGGACAAAGGAGAATACGTGATAAATACGGCGCCAAATACGAAACAAAATCAACGGTCCGAGAAAAGCGATAGAGAAAGGAGATTGAAAAATATTTTGGAACGCGGATTGAGGATTATAGAATGGAGCGAATAGAAAAAAGGCAATAATCAAGAGTAAAACAATAAAGGAATTGGAATTAGAAGGAATTGATAACTGAGTAATAATGAAGTATATGAAAAACAAAAAAAAACAGATTGTAATTTTTTTCTCTCTCTCTCTCAAAAGCGAATGCGAGAGGAAGAATTTTAAAAACTTATGGAAGAGGAAGAGGGATAGAGACGATAAAGCGGAAATAACACAACGAGAGATTTTATTGAGATTTCATTTCTAAAAAACATTTAGAAAAATGAATGAGAAAAAAACTACTGATAAACGCGATGAACAAAGGAGAGGAGAATAAATGAAGGAAATAGAGATGGAAAAGAGGAAGAGCCTCAACTCCCAGTCGCTTCAATTCCCGCGATAGCAGAGGGAACCGCTCATCCTGCCGAAGGACCGGATGTTCCAAGCGCCTACCTGGAAAGCAGAGGAAGAGGGAGAGGGAGAGAGAAGGGGGGAGGGGGAGAGGGAGAGAGAGAAAAAGAAAAACGAGTCGACAGAGAGAGAGAGAGAGAGAGAGAGGGAAAACCGACACACACACTGAGGAAAGACAGAGTGTAAAAGGCTGTCATCCTTAGTACAATGGTGAACAGAGGGTAGTTATACTTGTTATCGGCTTGACTCTTTATTTCTGAGAGTTGACACCACGAAGTATAAGAACACGAGACATGTCTATATCTGGTTATATGCTGGGTCGCGGTCAGGTCAGCTTGCCCGGAGGGAGGCGAGGGCTATGACCTTACCGCGCTGGTCGCTGGCGACGGACTCCCCGAGGCCTAGGTCATTCTCGGTATAAGTAGTGACCGTTCCAGCTGGAGGAGCGATAGCAGCAGCTGCAGGAAGCATGGGGGGAGCGAGGTGAGGTCACTGGCTCCGTCTGCTACACTGATTGCTCCACGTGGAAAACAGCCACGTGGTCCACTGGTACCCGAAATAGAATTATCCACATCCTGTAGAATTATCCACATCCTATATTGCTCGGCCACCTACTCGCGCCTCGCCCTCGAGGCGCCTTCAAGGGTGACCTAACTTGGCTGGTCGTCTCGTTCTCGTGCGTTGTCCTGGTGCCTTTTCGTGGCTGCTCGTCCCTGTCGTCCTCATCCTCCTGGTCCTTGGTGTAATCTGTCAGTTCTCGATGTTCACACGTCCTCGAAAGTCTCGCACAGGTCCTCCTTGACTTCGGATTCGTCCTGACCTCCTCGTAGTCCTGGCCCAGGCCTAACTCGGCGGCGTCCTCGTCCACACGTCCTCACAGATCTCGTCCAGGTCCTTCTCGCGTCCACACGTCCTCGTAATCTTCGTCCGGATCTACGGGCGTCGGGGCAGGGGCGGCATCTCGGGGCGGCTGATATCTGCGCTACGAGCTCCTGGAGTTGACCGGATCTGCAGGCGTCCGCCAGGCACAGCATTCTGGGGCGACTGTACCTGCGGCAAAGGTGCTGGTTCGCTGGATCTACGGGGAGTCTGGCAGGCAACGCCCGTCCACTACACTGGGACGGCTTAACACATTTTCTGACGAAAATCCTGGTCCGTGGGCCTATGGCGATCTTCGATGATGTCCTTCTCACAGCATCCTAAGGGTCCTCCCTCGGTGCCGTGTCGGTCCGACTGCAATATAAAGTCGGGGAGCCAGATCATACACGTAAGGGCCAGAGTAAGAGAAAAAGAAAGGCAACAGAGAAGATGGGGTGGTAGTTACCACTAGCCGGTTATTCATAACAATTTACGGTTTTTAATGTTGGTTTTTAACTTATTTTCGTCTTTTTTTTTCATTTTGTGTTTTATTTTCACAAAGGTAAAGAAGAAAATAGAAGAGGGAGATGTCAGTAGCGGTCCGCATAGACCTATTTGAACTACCAACCATCTCTGATAGATATGAGAAATAATAGGGAACGACATCGGCGATCCGCGAAGATCTATTTGAACCATAGTCGTCACACAGATAAGAAATAGATGTAACTTGTACTTTATGTACGAACCACTCGTCACGACGGACAAAATTGCGGGCTAAAGAGATACATAATAAATCTTTACGCCGGCACTAAGACAGCAACCAGCCTTATTAATGAAAAGGGTCAGTGTCTTTTGTCCTGCGTGTGTGAGTGAGGTGAAGGTGTGTGTGTATGCGTGTGTGAGTGACAGCTAGCGTTAATGAGAGGGAAGGCGAGAGTGACCTCACACAGAGAATGAATCACAAACACGAATATTAGCGTTCACTATAATAAAACTGAAGTAAATTAGCAATGCTAGCTATTTAAGATTATTTCAACTACCACATTGAATTCAACATATAATGATATGCGACAGAATGTACGCATGAATGAATGGTGACATGAAAAAATATTCGCCAATTTTTTTATCAAGCAAATCTTCTCGGGGTCAGAAATCTGACTGCCGAGTACATGTCTCAGCTTTGCTGCACGTCAGACTTCAATAAACTCAATAACGGGGGATCCTATACCCAAATGCCGTATATGACTGAAGCGACTCGAGCCAGGAATATAATAACCCTGCTCTCTTCTGCGTATCTGTAATGGGCGCTCGCAAAATTCCCGAAGGATATATAATTCACGAATCACACAAACGCTTGGGGGGTACCCAAAACATGCAAGCGACTTGAGGAGGGTGAGAAAGGTGTGATTAATAAGCGAATAATGATTCTAGCTTAAACCCTAGTCCTACATTAATTAACGGACATAACCGCTGGTCACACTGACTCAAAAGGTGCCGAACGAATAACTTCGGTTTATTGCACCTACTTTCGAACGACGGAGCGCAGATCTATTAGGCGTTTACGCAACCCCGGGGCAATATCTGGCAATTCTGTGCACTATGATATGAGGGAAGATCCTACGCTATATTCAAACTAATGAATTTTAATGAATTTCCGTTACATACTTCGTTCTAGCGCCGATAGAACGTGTCACCAAAAAGCAATGTAACGATGCTATGGTTAATTCCCAAGGCGTCAACAAAAATAACAACCAAATACAGGGGTAACCAAGCGGTCATTTGACCTACCCACGCCGCCACCGACCGGGAAAAGAGAAAGTGAGGTCAGGTCAAGACAGGAAAATAAACTTTTTCTAATCCAAAGTGACCGCAAAAGAAAGAAAAGGGACGGTCAGGTCGGGGGCGAGGGTTAGGAAGGAGATAAAATGAAATGGTATTCGTGATAAGATAAAATCACGAACGCGTTAAATTCGTTGCAGATGAAACAATATAAATCTCTAAAAACGAGAGAAAATAATTAATTACTTAACTAACGAACGATATTCATGTTTTTTTATCACATACTCGATCGCACGGAAATGCGATCTGAGGTGGAAGAATAGTGGAGAACGTGCTATTTGCTGTCATTAGCACCTTTTAACCCAACAAAAAACAACGGCTTAACACATGTATGGGAGAAGGAAGGGAAAAGAAATAAGAAAGGGACCCAAACGTGTACTTACGTGTTTTTTTCTTAGCCATGTCTTGAAGCGGTCGAGCGGATTTTCTTCGGGGTGGTGTGTCCGTGTTGCATGCCAAAAGGATGCAACGGCCCTCGCTGCCACCACTTTGTAACGGCTATGCGCCCTTAGTACAGTGGCTGACAGGGACGCAAAACACACGTAAAGGGGTGAATACACGCTACGACGACGCTACGACTTGTCTAAAGGGGTAATCGCGGTATACGGGTCGCAGCCAGCTCGCCTGGAGAGGGAGGGCGGAGTTGACCCTACCGCGTCGGGTGCTTCACACGAACTCCCCGGAGGGAGGCGAGAGCTGACCCTACCGCGTCGGTAGCTTGGCACGGACTCCCGGTCAAACGAGGTCAGATATAAAATGTGACCTCCGCCCTCGCTGAGCGGGTGGTTCTTAAAATGTGACCTCCGCCCTCGCTGAGCGGGTGGTTCTTATTAGGGACATTTGGATCCACGTGCTCAGCGAGGGCGGAGGTCACATTTTAAGAACCACCCACTCAGCGAGGGCGGAGGTCACGGTCAGCTGCCCGGAGGGAGGCGAGGGCTATGACCTTACCGCGCTGGTCGCTGGCGACGGACTCCCCGAGGCCTAGGTCATTCTCGGTATAAGTAGTGACCGTTCCAGCTGGAGGAGCGATAGCAGCAGCTGCAGGAAGCATGGGGGGAGCGAGGTGAGGTCACTGGCTCCGTCTGCTACACTGATTGCTCCACGTGGAAAACAGCCACGTGGTCCACTGGTACCCGAAATAGAATTATCCACATCCTGTAGAATTATCCACATCCTATACAGAGAGAGAGAGTGTGGCTGACCGACACACACACACATAGAAAGAGAGAGAGAGAGAGAGAGAGAGAGAGAGAGAGAGAGAGAGAGAGAGAGAGAGAGAGAGAGAGAGAGAGAGAGGGAGGGAGGGAGGGAGGGAGGGAGGGAGGGAGGGAGAGAGAGGGAGAAGGAGAGAGAGAGAGAAACAACGGATCAAGAAAGAGAGAGAGGGGGGGGAGAAACAACGGGTCGACAAAGAGAGAAAGAGAGAGAGAGAGAGAGAAAACGGGTCGACAAAGAGAGAGAGAGAGAAAACGGGTCGACAAAGAGAGAAAGAGAAAGAGAGAGAGAAACAACGGGTCGAAAGGGGGAGAGAGAGAGAGAGAAAGAGTAAAAGGCTATCATCCTTAGTACAATGGTGAACAGAGGGGTAGTTATACTTGTTAACGGCTTCACTCTTTATTTCTAAGAGTTGACACACGCAGTATAAGAACATGAGACATGTCTATTTATGGGTATGGCGGTATGCGGGTCGCAGCCAGCTCGCCCGGAGCTGACCTTACCGCGTCGGGCGCTTCACACGAACTCCCTGTCAAACGAGGTGAGATATAAGATGCGATCTCCGCCTTCGCTGAGCGGGTGGTTCTTATTTGGGACTTTGGATCTGCGTGGTAACCAGCCACGTGGTCCACTGGTAACAGAAATAGAATTATCCACATCCAATAACAGAAATAGAATTATCCACATCCTATAGAGAGAGAGAGAGAGAGATGAGTGATAAGCATTCATGTGGTGCAACAGGATATTCCACGTCGACGAGGAAAGCAGCCTGTTCACAGCGAGACATGCTCTATTACGGTTCCATAGGGAAATACTTTGACGCACAACATACACACAAGTACAGCCTTAGTCAATATATAGAATCGTGTGGTTGTCACAGGTTTTTGGTCTCGTGAAAACCTGTCACTGCATGGACGTACTTCCACACAAGCAAATTGGCAACACTTGCCGAGTGTTGCCACTTTATCTCGCTCATTTCCACAAAGCTTTTACCACACTATAAAAGGATGAAATGATTGACAGGAATGAGCAAATAACAGTTCCACCGGGAGAAAGTCAATATATACTTCATTCTTCTCATATGCACAGTGGCGTAAAAAGCTTTCACTCAGTAACAGTAGGAGAAAAGGCTATTGCAAGCGTATGGCAGGAAATGCTTAGGGTGCATACATGATTCATACAGGATTAGTACGAGTATAAGAACGTGCCATATTGTACTTCAGGTCATTATGGGAAAAGAGAGTGTGCTTACTCTTTATCATGTATGGATTTCTCTACTTCTGTGTTCCAATTTCTGTACAGAATAAATATCCCGTTAATCATTTATAAACCCCCCTCCCCATCCGAAAACTCTAAGATATAAAATTTGTACATAAACAGAGTGTCTCTAGGGTGTATATAAAATGGAACGTTATAGTTTCAGGGGAAACACTAATAAATATCAAAGTCCAGTTACGTCTTCACTTTTCGTAACCTATATGTATATATAGAGAGAGGGAGGGAGAGAGAGAGCCATAGAGAGAGAGAGAAAGAGACCTACACCTACACAGATAGACAGACAGTCAGAGAGATACACATAGACAGAATGAGAAACACAGAAACAGGGAGAGTGAGAGACATATCACATATATACAGACAGACATACAAACAAAAAGAGCCACACAAACAGTTTCAGAGACAGAAAGACAGAAAGAGAGGGAGAGAGGAGGGTTATGATTTTAGGGGAAACACCAAATATCAAAGTCCTGTAACAAGTCTTTATATTTCGAAACCTAACAGGTATGATATATATATAAAGACAGATAGATACATAAATAGATAGATAGAGAGCCCTTCAAAAAGATTCCAGCCATTCTGGTATGTGAACTGTCAGCAGTTGAATTTGCAGATACTCTTTATAGCATAAAGCTACACCTCCGAAGTTCTGTCCTATTCTGCCTCTTCTTTGCCTCTGTGAGTAGCCTCGTACCTTCCCAAAAGCAGGTTCTACCTCTGCATTAAGGAAGGTTTCAGTAGCCACTATTATGTTGTCACTGATGTTGAGGGCCACGTCAGTCAACTCACCAATATATCTTCCTTCTTCTCTTTCTCTCTCTCTCTCATATTTCTTTCTCTCTCTCCCTCTGTCTCTCTCTCTCTCTCTCCCTCTCTCTCTGACGCTCTACCTCATTCTCTCCCCCCCCCTCTCTTTTCCCTTCTCTCCTTTCTTATTTCTTTCTCCTACCTTTTTTATCCCCCTCCCCCTCCCTTTTCTACTATCCCTCTCTTTCTCTGTCTCTCCCTCTCTTTCCTTCTCCTATTCTTTTTATATCCCCCTCTTTCTATTTATTTCTCTCCTTCTCTTTCCTTTCTTCCTCTTCCCCCTTCCTCCTCCCCTCTCTAAATCCCTGCCTCTATCCCTCTATCCCTCACTCTCTCTCCTCTACTCCCTCCCTCTCTCTCTCCTTCTCCCTCCCTCCTTCTCTCCCTTTCCACCTCTCTCTTGCTCTTTCTCCAATTTTTGTTTTTTTTTTCTCTCTCTCTCTCTTTCTCATTTTCTTTATTACTCTCTATATTTCTTTGTTTTCTCTCCATCTATAAGAGAGAGAAGGGAACAAGGGGGAGGGAGGGAGGAGAGAGAGAGAGAGAGAGAGAGAGAGAGAGAGAGAGAGAGAGAGAGAGAGAGAGAGAGAGAGAGAGAGAGAGAGAGAGAGATGAGAGGAGAGATAAGAGTTAAGGAGGGAAAAAGAAAGAGATAGATGAAGGGGCAGGAGGGGGGAGGGAGAAAGAGGGAGAGATTGTGTTTCTGTGAAAGAGAGAGAGGGGAAAAGGAAAATTGTGCGTGAAAGTGAAGAAGAGAGGGAGGGAAGGGGGCGAGATTGTGAAAGAGAGAGATGAGGTGGTCGAGGGAAGGAGAGACAGAGAGTGAGAAAGTGGGGTAGAGACAAGAGGAAGAGATTGAGAGAGAGAGGGAGAAAGGAGGGGGCACAGGGAAGGACAGAGAAAGATAGACAGTGAGAGAGAGAAAGAGGAAAAAGGGAGTCATAAATAGAGATAAAGGGAGGGACAAGGGGAATGGAGAGAGTTAGAGAGACAAAGAGAGAGAGGGAGAAAAAAAGAGATATTGAGAAAGAGAGAAGGGGGATGACAAGAGGTAGAGACAGAGAAAAAGAGAAAAAAAAAAGTGAGTGGGAAGGTGGGGTGGGGTTGAGAGAGAGAGAGAGGGGGGGGGGAGGGGGCAAGAGGAAGAGAGAGAAAGAGAATGGAAGGGACAAGAAGAGATTGTGTGTGTGTGAGAGAGAGCGGGGGGTGGGGGGAAGAGGAGAGAGAGAATAGGAGGGGAAGAGGAATAGAGACAAAAGAAAGAGAATTGGAGATATTAGGGGAAGCGGGAGAAGGGTAGGAAAATAAGAAGAAGCAACAGAGTTAGATGGAAAGAAGGGAAAGAGAGAGAGAGAGAGAGAGGAGAGGGAAGAGGAAGAGAGAGAGATAATGGGAGAGGGAGGCGGAAAGGAGACAGGGAGAGAAAGGGAGGAGGAAGATGTGAGAGAGAGAAAGAGAGAGGGGGGGGAGAAAAAAAAGACAGAGATAGGGGGCGGACTAGGGAGGGATAGATAGAGGGAGGGAGGCAGAGGAAGAAATAAAGAGAGATGGGGAGGAATATGAGGAGACTCAATGAAGGGGACATATAAGAGGCACTGGAAGAGCCTACAGATTACCTAATGAAGATAATGATGGTATAATGGTAAAAGATAATAATAATAAAATCAATGACAATTATTAGAATAGTAAAAGTGATAATAATAATAACATTGACTATAATGTTAATAAAGGAAATGATCATGATTAAAATACTACTACTACTTTTGATGATAGTGATAACAATAATAACAATGTTATTAATAGTAATAATCAATATTATCAATGATAATAATAATAATATTGATAATAATATAATAATAGGATGAAAGAGAATAATTAGATGAGTAACAATAATAATATAAATATTGATAATAACCTTTATAATGGGGATAAAATTATAGTAATCATAATCATGGTAATAGTAATAACAATCATAATATTCATAATAATAATGGTGACAATCACAATAATAATAGTAATAATGATAATAATAATAATATCTAAGACAGTGAAAATAGTAATGACAATAATATTGCTAATGATAATAATGAAAATATTAACATTAATAACGATGAAATAATGATAGTATTAATGATAATAATAATAATAATAATAATACTAACAAGAGAATAATACTGATAATATTGATCATGCTTTCTGGGGAGGATAGCTCAGCGGAAGTGTGTTAGCCAGCGACAAGTCCTGTTCAGCTCCAACGAATTGCCTTCGTGTCAACCTTAAGCACTTGCTTTTGGCACTGTTATTCTTCTTTGCTTTATGTTTGGTGCGTTAACACACTCAGAAAAGTAGGTCCACTTTCAATGTGGTTTATTTGCATTCCTTGGGATCATTATTTCTTTTGTGTATTAAATAATTGATCTACTTTGTATTATCAGTTCTAGTCCTGTGTCTCTAAACATTAATTTATGGAGACCATTATTTTGATGTATGGTATTTGATGAATTTGTTCTTTAAAAAGATAACGTAGTCCTGAGTGTTTTAGTTTTTCGTCTTTCAAGT
Organism: Penaeus monodon; assembly: GCF_015228065.2. Classification (NCBI taxonomy): domain Eukaryota; kingdom Metazoa; phylum Arthropoda; class Malacostraca; order Decapoda; family Penaeidae; genus Penaeus; species Penaeus monodon. Next base: position 28,082 of record NW_023657250.1, on the reverse strand, counting down.
TTTCGCGTCATAACTGCCCTGCAGTGTGGAAAGTAATTCTTAATGGAAATTTGATCCACGAAGATTCATCCTCTCCCTTTTCCTCTCCCTCGCTCACTTCCCCTTGCCCTTCTCCTTTTCTCTCTCTCTTTTCCTATCTCTTTCCTCTCCCGCCACCTCCCCCCTTCCCCCTCTCCCATCTCCTTTTCCATTTCTCTCTCTCTTTTCCTATCCCTTTCCTCTCCGCCACCTCCGCCATTATTATTGTTATTACTATAATTATTGTTGTTGTTATTAGTATAGTTGCAAAAATATATATTATAACTGCAATATTTACAATAATAATGATAATAATTGCAATAATGATGATAATGATGATGATAATGATGATAATGATGATGATAACGATAATACGGATGATAATCATGATAATGATGATGATGAAAACAGGAATTGTGTCCATATATAATAAAAAAGGTAAAAGAAAATAATTTCCAAAAGTCGAAAAAGCGGCAAAATCTAGCGAAAAATAGCCTTTTGAGAGTCTACTCCAAAATGACGTTTTTTTCGATTTAGTTGATGATTTTGGCAATTATTAGGGTA
>NW_023657250.1:0-15000 GCF_015228065.2 Penaeus monodon | reverse complement strand
GGGAGGCATATGTCATCCAATTTGAAATGCTGGCATCTGCCCAGGGCTGGAGCCAGGAAGAGAAGGCCCTGCAGCTGGTAACAGCGTTAAGGGGCCCCGCGGTGGAAGTGTTGGCGCATCTGCCGCCATCCCAACAGGCCTCTTACACCAGCGTGGCGGAGGCTTTCAGAAGCCGTTTCGGGCACCACCACCAGGCCGAGGTATATCGGGCGCGCTTGAAGAAGCGGACTTGTGAGCGTGGCGAGACACTGTCCCAGCTGGCGCAGGATGTGGAGGCGCTGGTAAGGAGGTCGTACCCTGCAGCTGCAGAAGAGATGATCGTGGTCCTGGCCCGCGATTTCTTTGTTGACGCTTTACAGGACCAGCAGCTGCAAATCTACGTCAAGAAGGCACACCCTGAGGACCTGTAGGTGGCGCTGGCGAGGGCCTTGGAGTTCGAGGCCTTCCTGAAGGCAACGAGTGGCCTAGGGCCAGCTGCTCAGCCCCGCCGTGACCTCCGGGGCCGGAAGGCTAAAGTGGAGAAAGTAGCATTGAGGAAGGTGTGCCCGAGCATTTCCAAGGCTTGTGTTGGGCGCGGAGAGGTAGGGCACGACGTAGTCAGTGTAGGGGGAGCAGAGAACACGTCCTCTCAACCGGACGGATTCTGTCCCTTCCAGCAGTGCGGCAAGGATGTGGCAGGTATGGTCACTATCCGAGTGCATGTCCTAAGGCTAAGGAAGTGGTACAGGCGGAAAACTCGGACCAGGCTGGAAAAGGGGCCGAAACCCAGCCGCCTCGGTTTCCCGGGCTCCAAACTTGGGTAAGCTGCTGTCGAACCAGCACGTTTGCGGTGGAGGGCCCTCAATAGATGGGAAGCCATTGCCGCCTGACAAGTGGACACTGGGGCTGAAAAGACCCTAGTGCGGCCTGATATGTTGGCCAATATGCAACTTCCAGACCCCACCACAGAGACTGTGTGGTGTCACGGGGCATTGTGTGCAGCTCAAGGGGCCAGTGGAGGCTCGTATTGGCGTGGGCAGCACGATGCAGCGGCTGCCGGTTTATGTGGCCGATCTGGACGAGCACTGCTTGCTGGGCCTTGACTACCTTTGACGCAGAGTAAGGCGTGTGTCGACCTTGGACGGAAGCTGGTGAGGGGGGCGCGGTGAAGAGGTGCCTTGCTTCCCAGAGGTTGGGGCTGTGCCGAGGTAGTTACGGTGAGCGACTGGGCAAAAAAAAAAAACCCTTGCCCCCCAGGGACAGAGTCTAAAAATCCGATGTCGACTTGTCAAGAGTGATGCGTGGAGTGGAGGGGCCTCGTGGAGCCCAACCAAAAACTTGTAGCGAGGGTAGCGGTTGGGCGGAACCTTTTGGACCAGGGGAGGGTTTAGTTACAGTGTTTTTAGCCAATTTTCCCCCGATAAGGCCAAAAGGTGCCAGCTGGCAAAGCTGGGCACTTGTGAGGAAGTGGAGGCATCCAGAAAGGTCGTCGGGGAGCAAGGGTTGGTTGGTGTGGGGCCGTTCCCCTGACTTTCCTCGAGGACTTGGCGCACCGGCTGTGGCGTTTACCATGGCCCAGGAAGCTAATCCTGGGGCCATGGTGAAAAAGAAGAATGAAAGTTAGCCCCAGTAGCGGACGATGGGGACGTGGCCGAGCTGACCGAAATGAGGACGAGCATTTGGGACGGTGAGGGCGATGCAACAGACGTCAATGGTGACCATGAACCAGGTCTTTGGGCAGGAGAACCCCTCTGGGTGCCCCCTGCCAATCACCGCCGCCAACACCTCCTTTCCAAGAAGCAACCCCAGCGAGAGCCAAGAAAGCAGCGCTGGATGAAAGGGAATTTTTTGTTTGTTTCCGAGGAACTAATTTTATTTTAAATTTTCTGTAGTTTGTTTCATGTTTAGGTATGTCAGAGCGGGACGGGTCGTCTGTTTGATAAGGGGGATATGCTACCCCAGTGGGTCTTTGTCTCTGTGCGAAACATGTGTAACATGAAAAGGATGACCGGGCATGGTTAACATGAAGGGAACCTGGGCAACTGACGCAGCTGGTGTGGAGGCGGAGGAGCGGAGGAACAAGCCAGGAGACGCAGTTGGGTGCTGCCCTGTGAGACCTCGTGTGTGCCCTTGACCTGATATTACTTTGTGTTGCCCTGTTATAAGCTGTATCGGCAGTGTGACATGCTGTTTTCCCCCGTATTGTGCCTATAGAAAAGTGTTCGGGTAAATAATTTTTTAATAAGGAAGACTGTCATTTTGTGTTTATTTCGTGCCCTGCCTCTCCAGGTGCGTTTCCCCTCGGGGTGTTCTGGGACGCTGTGGTGCTCGGTGCCTCTGGAGCTGTTCAGTGTTCACGACCCTTTTGATAGCAGCCGTCTGCCTAGCCGGCCTTGTGTTGGTGCAGACGCGAGGTGGCCGCGTACAGCCATATTATGTATATATATGTATATATATGTTATTATATAATATGATATAAATATATATACATATATAACAATATATCACTATAATCTGTTACGCCGGCCACCTCGTCTCTCTGCCACCAACACAAGGCAGGCTAGGCAGACGGCGTGCTATTCACAGGGTCGTGAACACTGAACAGCTCCAAGAGGCACCGAGCACCACAGCGTCCCCAGAACACCACGAGGGGAAACGCCACCTGGAGAGGCAGGGCACGAAAAAAACACAAAATGACAGTCTTTCCTTTATTTAAACAATTATTTTTCCCGTACACTTTTCTATAGGCACAATACAGGGGGAAAAAAGCATGTCCCCACTGCACGATACAGCTTATAACAGGGCAACACAAAGTAATATTCAGTCACAGGGCACACACGGGGGTCTTTTAAGGAGCAGCACCCAACTGCGTCTCCTGGCTTGTTCCTCCCTCCTCCGCTCACAGCCAGCTGCGTCTGTTTGCCCAGGTCCCCTTTATGTTAACACATGCCCAGGTATCCTTTTCATGTTAAACACATGTTTCGCACAGAGACAAAGACCCACTGCGTAGCACTATCCCCTTACAAGCAGACGAACCGTCTGCTCTGACATACCTAACATGAAACAAAAAAAAAGAAAATTAAAAAAAATTAGTCTCAGGAACAAAAAAATTTTCATCCCGCGCTTTTTTCTTGGCTCTCGCTGGGTTGCTTCTGAGGAGGTGTGGCGGCGTAGATTGGGAGTGGCACCAGAGGGGATTCTCTGCCCCAAAAACCTGGTTCATGGTCACATAGTTGTTGCATCGCCCTCACCGTCCAAAAACTCGTTCCTCATTTCGGTCAGCGTTCTGCACGTTTCCCCATCGTCGCTACTGGGCTAACTTCATCTTCTTTTCACCATGGCCCCAGGATTTGTTTCCCGGCCAGGTAACGCCACAGCCGTGCGCCAAGTCCTGGAAAATCAGGCAACGGCCCACACCAACCCAAATCCTTTCTCCCGACGACCTTCTGGATGCTCCACTTCCTCACAAGTCCCAGCTTTGCCCAGCTGGCACCTTCTGGGCCTTATCGGAGAAGTTGGCTACCAACACTGTAACTAAACCCTCCCCTGGTCCAACAAGGCTCCGCCCAACCGCTACACCTACGCTACAAGTTTTGGTTGGGCTCCACGAGGCCCTCCACTCCACGCATCACTCTTGACAGTCGAAAATCGGATTCTAACTCTGTCCTGGGGCAAGGTTTCAGTGCTCAGCCGTAACTACCTCTGCCAGCCAACCTCTGAAGCAGGACTCTTCACCCCGCACCCTCACAGCTTCCGTCCAAGGTCGCACACGCCTTACTCTGCGTCAGGTAGTCAAGGCCCCCAACATGCTCGTCAGATCGGGCCCCATACACCGGAGCCGCTGCATCGTGCTGCCCCCGCCAATACGAGCCTCCACTGGCCCCCCCTTTAGCTGCACACAATGCCCCGTGACACCACACGTCTCTGTGGTGCGTTGGAAGTTTCTTGGGCCCAAAATCAGGCCGCACTAGGGTCTTCTCAGCCCCCGTGTCACGTCAGGGGGCATGGCTTCCCCTCTATTGAGCCCCCCTGCATCGGCTGGTTTGACAGCAGCTTACCCCAAATCGGAGCCGGGAAACCGAGGACGGCTGGGGTTTGGCCCCCCTTTCCCGCCTGTCCCAGTTTCCGCCTTACCACTTTTCCCTTGCCTTAGGACATGCACTCGGATAGTGACCAACCCGCCACGTCCTTCAGCACTGCGGAAGCATCAAATCCTCCGGTTAAGGAGTGTTCTCTGCTCCCTCTGACATGATACGCTGTGCCTACCTCTCCGCAGCCCCCAAAACAACCTTGGGAAAAAGCTCGGAACCTTCCTCAATGCTACTTTCTCCACTTAGCCTTCCGGCCCCGGAGGTCACGGCGGGGCTGAGCAGCGGGGCCCCCGGCCATCGTTGCCTTCAGGAAGGCCTCGAACTCCAAGGCCCCGCCAGGCCCCCTACAGGGCCTCGGGGTGCCTTTTTGACGTAGATTTGCAGCTGTGGTCCTGTAAAACGCAACAAGAAAAACGCGGGCCAGGACCACGATCACTCTTCGCAGCTGCAGGGGACGACCCTCCTTACCAGCGCCTCCAATTTCCCGGCCCCGCTGGGACGTGTCTCGCCCCGTCACAAGCCGCTTCTTCAAGCGCGCCCGATATACCTCGGGTGGGGTGGGGCCCCAAAAGGGTTTTGAAAGCCTCCGCCCCGCTGGTGTAAGAGGCCCGTTTGGGGTGGGGGGCAAGCGCCAAACTTTTCCCCCGCGGGGGCCCCCTTAACGCTGTTTCCACGCAGGGGCCTTCTTCCTGGCCCAGCCCGGGCAGATGCCAGCATTTCAAATTGGAACATATGCCTCCCCACCTTCCGTCGTACTCAGCTGGTTTCGCTCACAGAATTCTGGAGGGGGGGTGCAGGGTGGAGAACGCGTGCCGTGAACTAACCACCCGGGGGGGGAGGAAGGGGGGGAGGGGGGCAACGGGGGGGTTTACCGGGTCCCAGTTTGCCCCCACCTATGCCCCAAGGGGGCGGTTCCGATGGGTCCCCAGCCTTCTCAGGACCACTGGCTCCCACACGATGCTCGAGGCCCCAGGGTTTCCTGCCCCGGCCCCAGGGAGACCCCCCGTAAATCTACACTCTGGCATTGTTGCCAGAAACCCCGTCTCCTTCTCTGTTGCAATTATAACTCGTGACGCAGCCTTTTCCCCCTTCACCCTCCCTCAGGCCCCGAACCTCGCCCTTTTGAGTCTGCACCTCCTCCTCAGTTTACTTTCCGTTTTTTGCAGGCCTTGTCGGGTACTGCTGAGTTTCCATCTTTACAATGCAAGATTGCTCTGTGCACCCCCAACAAGTCGGTAGAAAATGTTTCCCCTGCCCTTTCCCTTTACTGCATCCGACGAGATGGGGGGCCCCGCTCTGTGCCCCCGTGCCTGCTCTTTAGCCCTTTGTGCCATTTTCCTTCCTCATACCCGGGCCCGCATGGCAGTGATCGATCCTCTGGCCGGTTCACCTCACTCGTGCCTGCCCAGTCATAGCCCCCTCTCCCTCATGGGTGCGCCATCTTTGGACGAATATAAATCGCGCGGGCGTCTCATGATCAAATACACAAACCCCCTCCGAACCATTTGTTACCCGGCCGCCTGTCTTCCCGCCCCCAACACAAGGCAGGGAGGGAGACGGCGTGCTATTCACAGGGTCGGAACACTGAAAAAAGCTCCCAAAAGGGACCCCCCGGCACCACAGCGTCCCAGAACACCAGAGGGAAACGCCCCCCGGGAAAAGGGGAGGGGAGAATAAAAACAAAAAAGACAGTCTCTCCTTTATTTAAACAAGTTATTTTTCCCGTACACTTTTTTATAGGACAATACAGGGGGAAAACAGCTGTCACACTGACATACAGCTTTAAAAAGGGCAACACAAAAATATATATCAGGTCACAAGGGGAACCGAGGTTTCACGGGGCAGCCCCAACTGCGTTCCTGGGTTGTTCCTCCCCTCCTCCGCCAAGCCACTGCGTCTGTTTTCCCGGTCCCTTCATTTAACACATGCCCCGGTATCCTTTCATGTTAAAACATGTTTTGCACAGAACAAGACCCACGGGTAGAAAAAATATATTACATAATATATTAATTTTTAATTATTATTAATAATTTTTATAAAAAATATATACTATTATAATATATTAATATTAAAAAAGTATACATACATATATATACTACATATAACATGCATATATACATACTATAAAACATATATACCCCCTATTATAAATATATAATATAATAAATATAAATTTAAAAATATATTTATATATTATTATATATATATATATATATATATATATTTGGTTTTTGTGGGGTGTGTGTATTTTATGTGAATATAGTGTATTATGTATGATAATGTAGTATTAAATGTATTATATATATTACGTATATATGTATGTATATATGTAGTATTTTGCATGTATATAGTAGTAATTGTATGTACAATTAGTTTATTATATTGTAATTGTATGTATAATGTATGTATATATGCATGCATATATATATGTATATTGTATGTTTTTGTACATATTTTTATTTATATATATATATATATAATTATATTTAATTATATATATATAAAATATATGATATATAGATGAATATATAGAATATAAGTTTTAAAAAAAAATAATTTATAAATACTAAAATAATATGATTAAAATAATATATATATATAATATAATATATATATATATATAATATGCATATATATATAATATATATATATATATAAATATATATAATTATATATAATAATATAACATAATATTATATGTAAGTTTTAAAAATTTTCATTTTTATATATATTTATATATCAATATATTTTAAACATATGTATTTTAAATATAATTATATATATATATATTATATATAAATATTATATATATATAATTAGACACACACACACCACACACACACACAACCCACCACACACACACATAAAAAAATAAAATATATATAATATAATAATATATAATATATATATATAATAAAATACATTATATAATATATAAAAATATAAAATATAAATATAATATATATAATATATATATACATTATATGTAATTTATCCCTAATACATATTTTTATATTTCATATATATATAATATATATCCCTATATACTTATATTACATATATACTTAATACATATATATACATAATATACATATAAATATACTTTTATATATATATATTATATATGAATATGATATTACATGTATATATGTATATATGTATAAAATTATGATATATAGTTATATAAAAAATATATTATATATATATATATTATATAATAATATTATTAATAATATAATAAATTATATATATATATATATATAATTAAAACATATATATATTATATTATGTGTGTGTGTGGGGTTTGTGTTTTGTGTGTGGTGGGTTGCAGGTGTTTTGTTTTTTTTATATTACATATACATATGTATATATTTATAATATATATATATATATTATATATATATATATATATATATTATTATTTTTTTATATATATATATATATATATATTATATATATATATATATATATAGGGTTGGGGGGTGTTGTGTGTGTGTGTGTGTGGTGTTTTGGGGTGTGTGTGTTGTGTGTCTGTGTATATATAAGTATAGAAAGTGTATATATGTTTTTTTTATTTTCCTATGCGTTCGGAGTATGTTTTTGGGGATATTTTTTTTAAGAAAGTATTTTAAGAAACCCTAAGCAAACCCACCGAACGTAATAACGTACTTAACAAACCCTAACCCAAAACCAAAATAAACCAAAACCTAACCAAAAACCAAAAAAACTTAATAACCTAATTTAACCAAACCTAAAATAACAAAAAACGAACCCCAAACCTAACCCAAACCAACCCTAACCTAACCAAACCACCCCAAAAACCAAAACCCAAAACCTCCCCCTAACCCAACCCAACCTAACCCTAACCCTAACAATAACTTAACCCAACCCAAAAACCAAACCTAACCCTAATTTAAACCCCTAACCTGAAAAAAATCTAACCAAACCCTAACTTAACCAAACCTTAACCTAACCAAACCCTTAACCTAACCTTAATTTAACCCTTTAAACCAACCTTTAAACCCTAACTTAAACTAATTAAACCAACCAAAACCCAAACCAAACCTAACCCAAACCTAATAAAAACCCAAACCCCAAAACCTAAAAAAACCCAAATCCAAACCCAACCAAAAACCTAACCCAAACCTAAAAAAAACCCCAAAACCAACCCAAACCCCAAACCTACCCCAAACCCCCCTTACCCAAAAACCAAACCCTAATTTAACCCAAAACCTAACCAAACCCAAACCAAACCCCAACAAACAAAACCCAAAACCAAACTAACCCAAACCAACCTAAACTAACCAAACCCTACCCTAACCTACCTAAACCTAAACCTAAAATACCTAAACCAAACCCTAAACCTAACTTACACCAAACCCCTAAACCTACCTAAACCAAACCAAAACCCTACCCTAAAATATCCTAAACCTATACTAAACAATCTAAACATACCCTAAACCTAACCTTAACTAAAAAAACCCCAAAACCTAAAGGTACCTTGCTTTTGCAAACGTAACGTAACCTAATATATATATTAATATATATTATAATATATATATATATATAATAATATTATAAAATATTTTTATAATAATATATATATATATATTATATATAAATTAATATATAATAATATATATTTTTATGAGTTGGTGTTGTGTGTGTGTGTGTGTATGATTTTGTGTGTGGTGTGTGTAATCTACATATATGATATCGGGAAAATATATATAATTTCACATGTTATAGTTTAAAACAAACACATTTTTGCATGGTGCCTGTGGTTTGTGTTAGTTATTCATATGTTAATATTAATACATATTATATATATATATTAATAATAATAATATATATATATAATATATATTTTTTATTTAAAATATATATATATATTTTATATATAAATTATATAATATATATATATATATCCCAACATATCTCCTCTAATAGTTTTGTGTGTATATGTATATTAATTATATTTTAATATAATATATGAATATATATATATAAAACCAACACATATAATAATATATAATATATATATATATATTTATATATTATATATATATATATAAATATATAATGTTGATAAAGTATAAATTATATATATATATATAATATATATATATTATAATATATATATATAGTTAGATAGATAGATAGATAGAAAGATAGAGAGATAGATAGATAGATGTTAGATAATTTATAATGTTGTTATAAATTATTTATATATACATATAAGTATATATACAATATATATTATATATATATATTTTATATATAATAATAATAATATATATTACAACAATATATATATGCAGTATATCTCACTTTTTCTCTCTGTCTTACTTTTCCAATTTTTTGTATTATATAATATATATAAAATATATTTTATATATATAAATTATATATATAATATTTAAAATATATCCCCCACACAAACAAAACACACACACACACACACACCCACACACCCCAACACACACCACACAGACACACACACCACACACATTATTATATTTTATAATATTATATATATATATATATATATAATATTATATATATATAATATTATATATATATAAATTTTGCAAAAAACATATGCACACATAGCTATATACATTATCTATGGATAGATTGACAAATAGTTTATAAATACTAAAATATAATATATATAATATATATATATAATATATATATGTTATATAATATAAATAAAATTTTAAAAGTCTATAGGATATACATATATATAGTTTATATATAATGTATATATATACATATTATATTATAATATAATATATATAATAATATATTATATAATATATATATTATATATATAATAATATTTGTTTTGGTGTTAGGAAAAAAAAACCCACAATACAAAATAGTTTTTAAAAATGAGACTACATTTTCGAAATCTCGGGGTTTCCCTCCTCAGTTTTTAAGAGGAAAGGGTAAGGATAAGTCCGAAAATGCGAAGCTTAGCCTCGCCGGGCTATGCCCTGAGGGGAGCCCGGCCCGTGTCGCTAATCCCCACTCGTCACGGTGCAGCTGGTGCTGACTCGGGTAACCTAGTCCTTACCGCCCTGGTTTCCAGCCAAGCAGTAAAAACCCCCGGGCGACAATTTCAACTTCTCGCGCTGGGGGGGGGGCGAACCGCCGACCCCTCGGATGAGAGGCCGAAACCGTTTCCCTTTTATTAGCCGGAGGTAAGGGAAAAAGGGGGAGGAAAGGGGTTAAAAAAGAGGAGGAGAGGGAACGCGGTTTTAAAAGGGTAGGGGAGGACAGACGAACGGAAGTAGGGGGGAGGTTTTAAACAGGCGGAGGGGGGTCAAGCCCCAAAAAGTCACAGATCCCCCGGGGGATGTTGGGGGGGTAGAGGCACGGCCGGCTTTTGGGTTTTTGGAAGCACATACAGTCGGGGGTTTTTGACTCGAAACCCCCTTTTAAGGGTTTGCCCCGGAAAAAAAGGCGCTTTTATTTTTAGGGCGGTGGAATGTAGAGCAAAGCGTTCAGGGGGGCACGGTCAGGGGGATAGGGAGAGGCGTCATCAAACGGGCCCGGCCTTTTTCGGTAAGAAGCACGGCGAGGGCCCCCAAGGTTCCCCTTTTCAGAAGGCCCGAATGGTGACGTCCTCCCTGCGAAGGTTTTAAGGCTTCACGGTAACGCCTGAGAATGGAAGGGGTTTGGATGGAGGAAGATTTGAGGGCCGGGATGAAAGCACACGGAGGAGAGAGAATCAGGCAAAAAGTTCCCGGAGAGGATATGAGCGGTCAAAGGGTGAAATAATATCGATGGAGTAAGGGGGGGGAGGGGGGAGAGCAAAGGAAAGATCGAAGCAAAGGGGTTTGGAGTGGTGAGGGTAAAGGACAGAGAAAATAAGTTGGTACAGCGTCGGTGAGGAGAAGCGGGACCCAAAGGGCTGCTGGGGGGGTTTAGGCTGGAAAGTCTTGGGGGAGAGAGCGGCCAGGTTGGTATAATATGTATATTATATAATATATATAAATATATATATAATATATAATATATATAATATATATATTATAATGCATATGCACGTATAGATATATAATGAGAGGGGAAAAATACACCACACCACACACCAAAACCACACACACCACACACACACACACACACACAACACAATTTTAATATTATAATATATAAAATATATAAATATATATACTATATACAACATGATGGGTGTGGTGTGTGTGATGTGTGTGTGTGTATGTGTGGTGTTGTTTAAAAATATAATTATATAAACTATATATATATATTATATATATATATATATATTATTGTATGTTATATAAACACACACAAATATATATATAAATTTTATATATATTATATATATATTTTTATATATTTTTATAATATATATATAATTTTATATAATGGATGCATAAATATAGTAAATATATTATAAATATATATATTAATATATTAAATAAAAATATATTATATTAAAATATAAAATATAATATAAATATATATAATATAATATTATAATTTAATAATAATTTAAATAAATAAATATATTTAAAATTTTATTATTATATTACATATATATGATGCAACTTATCCAGAATATAATATGTATAATATATAAATATATATATATATTATATTATTATAATATAATATATAATAATTTTATATATTCCTGTTGTGGATTGGTTAATTTTGTATTTATATGCATATTTTTCAATTTAATTAAATAGATACATATATATATATATATAATATATATATATATATATAATATATATTAATATATATATTATGTATACAATTTATATGTATATTGAAACATTGCATTAAAATATACATTATATATACATATATGCTCACAAACAGGAATATTAAATTTAAATAAAATAAAAATAAATATATATATTATATATAATTATATATTATTTATATAAAAATATATAATATATATGGAAAAATAGATCATTAAGTAATATATATTAATTTAAAATATATATTTTAAAATATATATATATATATATATATATATATGTAAATATCAATATATATATATATATAATATATATATATATATATATATATATACAATATATATAATAAAATATATATATATAAATATACATACATATATATATATACATATATATATATATATTATATATATATAGATATATATAATATATATATATAATATATATATATATATAGATATATAATATATATATATGAATATAGATAAACAGTACAAAACATATGTAAATATATATAAATATATACATATATATATATTTTATATATAAAAGGCCACGAGGATCCCTCGATTCGAGTCTCCAGGCAGGCACACGGCCCATCTCTAATTCCTCGCGACAGGTCTCGTCGAGCTGCCCAAGCCATGATCTCCTAGGTCGTCCCACAGGCCTCCTCCACCCAGGGTTGTCTCGCAGGGAGACAACCTGATGGACAGGGCCGTCCATAGAGAAGCGAGCTAGGTGGCCATATAGCCTGAGTTGGCGATCCCGGATTATGCAAGTAGCAGGTCCCATGCCAGTCTCACGGTGTAACCGCCGGTTGGACACGCGGTCTTGCCAACTGTACCCCATGATCCGGCGAAGTGACTTGTTACAAAAGGCATCAAGGCGAGACTCCAAGACACTGGATAGCGTCCAGGTTTCGCTTCTATAGAGCAAAACTGGCAGTATCAAAGCCTTGAAGACACGCAGCTTGGTCCTTCTGCATAGGTACCGACGTCTCCAAACGCTCTTGTTGATCGAGTTCATGGCTCCTGTTGCCAGACCAATCCGTCTATATATATATACATATATATATATATATATATTATTTTTATATATATAATTATATATATTTATAATTTTTAATATAATATATACACCTGTAGTATACATACTACACACACACACAAACACGGAGCATAAACAACACACACACAAACAACATTTTTCATCACAATCTCCTCTCTCATATAAATTTCATATATCATCTATAATCTATATAACATATTATATATATTATATATATAAATAAATATGTATATTATATAATATAATATTTTATTATATTAATATATATAAATATATATATATATATGTGTGTGTGTGTGTGTGTGTGTTGTGTGTTTCTGTGTGTGTTGTATGTATACAGCTTTATATATATATATATATATATTATATATAATAAAATATATTATATATTATAATATAATAAAATATAGACATGCATGTATACTACATAACACACACATACAATACCACCACCACAAAAAACACACACCCAACACAAAAATTTTTTTTTTTTTTTGTTGTGTGTTTGGGTGTGTTGTGTGTGTTTTTTTATTTTTAATATATATACATATATTTTTCCCGGGTAAGACAATAAAAATGCACCCCAGGGTTTTCCCTTTAACAAGGATAGCACCCTATTAGCTCCTAACCAGGGTTTCGGTGAAACTTCGGCAGCAGGGCAGTGGAATTTGGGGAAAACACCTTTAGTTCTACTGATTACTGGTTTCACCAAATAATATGTTGGCGTATTACAGTTAACTGTTTTAAAAAAGGGGAGAGTAGTCCTCCAATTAGTTGGAGACTGCGAGTTGAGAAGGAGCCCGGGGGGTTCCCCTCAAATTTTATTTTCTCCCGACAAACTCTACACCAATGATTAAATACAGAAAGATAATTCATACCACATCGCCCGTCGCGTGGGTTATCAAGGGGCGCGTTAGTTAGTGGGCAACCAGGCTGACAATGTTAAACATGCATCTGCGAAGACAAAGAAGATAAAAGAAAAACAGGCAATTAAGAAACACATTAAAAATCGGAACGTTGAACGTAAGGAAAATGAAAGAGATGGGTAAATTACATACTGTCTGTAACGAAATGGATAGATACAACATTCAAATACTAGGAATCAGTGAGACCAATTGGAAAAGTAATGGAAGTTTCAAAACTAAAGAAAACAAGACAGTTCTTTTTTCTGGAAAAGAAGAAGGAAATTATAGTCACGGAGTTGCTATGATTCTCACAAAAAAACTGCAAATGCACTAATTGGGTACAGCCCAATAAATGATCGCATTTTAAAAGTCAGAATACAAGCAATACCTCATAATATTAGTATTATACAATGCTACGCACCAACCAATATTGCAAGTGATGAAGAAATGAAATTTTTTTATAACTCTCTCCAAGATACTTTAGACACAATCCCTAACAGAGATGTAAAAATAATCATGGGAGACCTCAACGCCAAAGTAGGAAAAAATAATCTAAAAAATGACACCTGTGGAAAATTCGGCCTTGGAGATATAAATGAAAGAGGTAAAGATTTTATTGAATTCTGTAGTACAAAATTAGTTATAGCCAATACATTGTTCCAACACCACCCAAGACACTTGTACACGTGGTTTTCACCAGACAAAAGAACACGCAACCAAATTGACTACATTGTGCTGAACCAAAAATGGAAGAGTTGCATAAAAAATCCAAACAAGACCTGGTGCCGACTGCAACAGTGACCACCAACTACTAACTATCGACTTTAAAATAAGACTCAAAAAGATGGAGCGTCCAACACCACCTCTAAAGCTCGACTACAAAACTCTTGATAACAATTACAGAATTGCAGTGTCAAACAAATTTGAAATACTGAATCAATGTGAAGAGGATAAAACACCAAATGAGTTGTGGGAAGAAGGAAAAGAACTCTTGCTGAGCACTGCTTAAGAAAACTATCGCCAAAAAGAAAAGACAAATTCCCCTGGATATCTGAAAAAACACTAAGTGAAATTGAAACAAGAAGATGCCTAAATAAAAAGGTATCAATAATCCAGTTGAAAAAGTAATTTACAAAAAAAAAATACAAAAATCAAAGATTAATGCGACAAGATAAGGAAAAATAATTTAAATGAACATTGCAGAGATTG
>NW_023657249.1:0-1835 GCF_015228065.2 Penaeus monodon | reverse complement strand
AGATAGTAGATAGATAGTAGATAGGATAGTAGATAGATATAGATAATAGTAGATATAGATAGATATAGATAGATAGATTAGTATAGATAGATAGATGATAGATAGATAGATATATAGATATAGATATATATATATATATATTATATATATATATATATTATAGATATAATATATATATATAATATATTAGATATATATATAGTATATATATATTATAATAATGATATATATATAGATACATATATATATATAATGTTTATACATATATATATATTATACATATATATATTATTATATATATATATATATATATATATATTATAATATATATATATATATATATATTATATATATATATATTATATATATATATATATATATATATATATATACATATATAACATACATATATATACATATATATATATACATACATATATATACATACATATATATACATACATACATTTATACATACATACATTTATACACACACACACACACACACACACACACACACACACACACACACACACACACACACACACACACACACACACACACACACACACATCACATATATACATATATACATACATATACATATATATACATATATACATATATATGCATATATACATATATATGTATGTATATATGTATGTATATATGTATCTATACATATATACATATATATATGTATATGTATACATATATACATGTACATACATTTATATACACATATATATACATATACATATTTATAATACATATACATGCATATATACACATACATATGTGTGTATATATGTATATATATATATTTCTATATATGGATATATATGGATATGTATATATATTTGTATATATATATATATTTGTATATATATTTTTTGTATATATATATATATATTTTTTTTAAAAATATTTTATAATTATATTTTGTTTTAATTTATATTTTTGTATATATTTATATATTGTATATATATATTTTTATATATATATATAATATAAAAAATATATATAAAATATTATAAAATTTATATATATTTATAATTTGTATATATATTATATATTATGTATATAATATATTGTATTTTAGGGTAATATTATTTTTGAAATTATTGTATTTTATTTTATTTTTATATATTTTAATTTTTTTTTTTAAAAAAAATTTAAATAATTGAAAAAGGGGAAAAAAAAAGAAAATAGAAAAAATTAAAAGAAAAAAAAGGGGGAAAATTTAGAAAAAAAAAAATTTAATAAAAATAATTTGATAAAAATTTAAAAAAAAAAAGAAAAAAGAATATAATAATTAAATTTAAAAAAATAAAAAAAAAATTTATATTATAATATAGATAATATTTTATAAAAATTTTTAAAAAAAATATACAAAATATAAAATTTTAATAAAATAAAATATATATATATACAAATATATAAAAAATAAAAAATATATATAAAAAAATATAAAAAAATTATATATATACAAAATATATATAATTTTTAAAAAAAAAAATTTATTATATAAAAATATCTTATATAAAATTATCAATATAAAACAAATATATAATTATATAAAATAATTATATTATATAAAAATAAAAATAAAAAAATTATATATATATAAAATTATATATAAAAATAATAATATAAAAATATTTTAAATACAAAATATAAATATTCACAAATATAAAAATATAAAAAAACTAAATATACAAATATATATATCTATATATATATAAAAAATAAAAATATATACACAAATTTTTAAATATATCAAAATTAAAATTTTAAAATTTTAAAATTAATAAAAATATATATATCAAAATATA
>NW_023657248.1:0-1842 GCF_015228065.2 Penaeus monodon | reverse complement strand
CAATTTTTTTTTATTAAATATTTAGCTTTTTCACACAGTACTTTCCATAATGCTGTGTGCTTTGAGGTCTGGTACTTTTTAGACCTAACTAATTGTTACCCATTTTGCCATATTACGATTAGAAAGCTATGACTTTTTAGGTTTGACACATTTTAGAAAACCACAAACATTTTATTGAACCAAAAAAGATGCCTGTGGGTATCACTATATTCCCCCCCGTCCCTTGCTTGTTCCTGTGGGGGGGAGGACTTAGGAGGCAGACTGAGGCCCAATGTAGGCGACACCCTTACTTTGGACATCAGCCCTGGCCTTGACTAATTTTGCATGGTCTTTTTTTTTCTCCTTTCATCTTCCTTTTCTTAGTCCATTCTCCTGTCCACTATCATAATTGTTTATTATTTTTTACCCTTTATGCCAAAATACTGTGTCCTAATGCTGTGAGACCTTTGATGTCTGGCACGTTTGTTTTTGAGTATTGACCATACTGTAATCACTGTATTTTGAATATGCTACTATAATGACGTAGTGTTGATGTGGCAGTTAAATTTTCAGTAAATAAATTACTGCCATGTAGCTTTCCTGCCATGTGACCAAATAAATTTTCATAAGCTTCATAAATGTTCATGAGTTGTTTCTTTATGGAATATTCTACCAAGTTTTAAGAAAAAAAAGCCTTAAAGTTGGTGATATATATAAATTTTATAATAATATATTAATATAATATATATTATATGTATTATATATTATATATATATATTATAATATATATATATATAATATGATATATATAATGATAGATGATTATATATAAATGATATATAATGTATATTATATACACGTGTAATATATGATATATAATGTATATTATATACACGTGTAATATATGTATATATATATATGCTATATATATATATCGATATATATATATATATATATATATCATATATATATAATATATATATTTAATATATAAGATATATAAAATAAAATAATATATCATAGTATATATTATTATCTATATATATCTATATATATATCATATATATAATATATAATCATATTTATATATATATATATATATAATATAATAGTATATATATATATATATTATATATAATATAGTATATGATAGATATATATATATATAATATATATATATATATATATATATATATATATATATATATATATTATATATATGATAGATATATATAACATATAATATATATATAGTCATACTATATATGACTATATATAATATATCATATATTTACAGATTCCGTTTATATATTGTCATATATTATACTGTTGTATCTGTTCTGTGTATTCTTTTACTTCATTTCGATATATAACTAACACTATTATTGTTTTATAAATCTCATATTATTATATATTAATACTTATATATATATATATTATCATATATATATAATATATAAGTATTCTTATAATATATATAATATATATATATATATATCTATATATATATATATATTGTCTATATTATCCTACATAGATATATTTATATATTATATATATATGAATTATATTTTATCATGATATATATTATTGTTTATATATATATTATATTATTTATATTATATATATATGAATCTATATTATATGTATTATAAATATGTGTATATATTAGTATATATATTATTATGCTGTATAGTATACATTATTATATAGCTATATATATATATATATATATACATTATATATGATATATTTTATAAATATTTATTATATATATTTTTATTTATTATATATATGTATATATATATATATATTTATATATCATTTATTTTCTCCCCTTCCTTCTGTCCTTGCGGGGTTCTC
>NW_023657246.1:0-1867 GCF_015228065.2 Penaeus monodon | reverse complement strand
ACCCAAAAAAAAAAACCCCAAAAAAAAAAAAAAAACCCCCCCAAAAATGTTTTTTTTTTGGTTTAAATTTTTTATAATTTTGGAAATAAAAAAATGAAATTTTTTTTTTAAAATTTTAGTTGGATTAAAAAAAGGGAAGAAAATCAAAAAAGAAAAGGTTTAAAAAAAACAAAAAAAAAAAAAAACCCCCCGAACAGAAGAAACATAAAAAAAAAAAAAAAAAAAAAAAAAATTTTTTTTTTTAAAAAAAAAAAAAATTTTTTTAAAAAAAAAAAGTAATAAGGGGGAAAAAAGGGGTTAGTTTTTTTTTTAAACAGATATAAAAAATGGGGGATTTTAAAAACAGAATTTTTAAAAATTTTAAAAATTGTTTTATTAACTTTTGTATAGGGGGAATTAACCTATTTTTGGAAAGAAATGAGAGATTTTTAAAAAAGAGGGGGAAAATAAAAATTTAATTTTTTAAAAAATTTTTTTAAAAAATTAGTTTTTTAAAAAATTTTGGGGGGGGGGAAAAAAAACCCCTTCCCCCCCCCCAAAAAAAAAAATCCCCCGGGGTTTTTTTTTTAAAAAGGGGGGGAAAATAAAAAAAAAAAAAAAAAAAAAAAGAAAATTTTTTTTTTAAAAAAAAATTTTTTTTTAAAAAAAAAAAAAGTTTTTTTAAAAAAAAGGGGGGGGAAAAAAAAGAAAAAAAAATTTAAAAAAAAAAATTTTTAAAAAAAAAATTTAAAAAACCCCCCCCCCCCAAAAAAAAACCCCCCCAAAAAAAAACCCCCCCCCAAAAAAAAAAAGGGGAAAAAAAAAAGGGGGGGAAAAAAAGGGGGAAAAAGACGAAAAAAAAAGGGGGGGGGGGAAAAAAAAAAAAAAAAAAAAAAAAAAAAAAACCCCGGAAAAAAACCGGAAAAGAAAAAAACCCCAATTGGAGGGAAAAAACCCCCAAAAAAAAAAAAATGGGGAAAGGGGGGGGAGGGGGAGGGGAGGGTGAAAGGGGGGGGGGGGGGGGGGGAGAGGGGGGGGGGGGGGGGGGGGGGGGAGGGGGGAGGGGGGGGGGGGGCGGGGGGGGGGGGGGGGGGAGGGGAGGAGGGGGGGGTCCAGGGGAAGCCCCAAAAAAAAAAAAAAAATTTAGGGGGGGGTGGGGGGGGGAAAAAGGGGAAGGGGGGGGGGGGGAAGGGGGAAAAAAAAGAAGGAAAAGGGGGGGGGGGGGGGAAAAAAGGCGGCCCCCAGGGGGGGGGGGAAAAAAGGGGGGGGGGGGGAGGGGGCGGGGGGGGGGGGGGGGGGGGGTTTTATGGGGGGGGGGGGGAAAAAAAGGGGGGGGTTTTTTTTAAAAGAAAAAAAATTTGGACCAAAAAAAAAATTTTTTTTTTTTTAAAAAAAAACAAAAAAAAATTTTTTTTAAAAAAAAAAAATTTGGGGGGGGGGTGGGGGGGGGTAAGGAAAAAAAATTTTTTTGCTTTGGGGGGAAAAAAAAAAAAATTTTTAAAAAAGCCGGGAAAAAAAAAAAAAAAAAAAAAAAAAAAAAAGTTTTTTAAAAAATTTTTTTAAAAAAGGGGGTTTTTGGGGGGTGGGGAACCCAAAAATTTAAAAAAATCATTTTTAATAAATAAAAAAAAAAAGGAAGAAAGGGAAAAAATGGGAAAGAAAGAAAAAGGGGGGAAAGGGAAAAAAGGGAAAAAAAAAAAAAAGGGGGGAAAAGGGGGGAAAAAAAAAAAAAGGGGGGGGAAGGAGAAAAAAGAAGAAAGGGGGGAAAAAGAAAAGAAAAAAAGAAAAGAAAGGGAGAAAAAAGGGGGGGGGGAAGAGGGGGGGGAGGAGGGGGAAAAAAAAAAGAAGGGAAAAAAAGAGGGGTTTAAAAAAAGAGGGGGTGAAGGGG
>NW_023657239.1:15000-28394 GCF_015228065.2 Penaeus monodon | reverse complement strand
GGGGGGGGGGGGGGCGGGGGGGGAGGGGGTTGGGGGGGTAAAAATTTTTTTTTTTTTTTCAGGTGGAGGTGGAGGGGGGTTGGGTGAACAGGTGGGGGGGGGGGTTTTGGGGGTGGGGGGGGGGGGGGGGGTTTTCGTTGGGGGGGGAGAAAATCGGGGGGTGGCGGGGGGGGGGAAAGGGGAGGGGGGGGGGGTTTTGGGGAATGGGTGGAGGTGGGGGGGGGGGTTGGGTAATCGGGGGAGTGGAGGGGGGTTGGGTGAATCGGGTGGGGGTGGAGGGGGGGTTGGGTGAATAGGTGGAGGGGGGGGGGTTTTGGCCGAATGAGGTGGGATGGGGGGGGGGGGTTGGGGTAAATGGGGGGTGGAGGGGGGGGGGTTTGGGTGAATCAGGGTGGGGTGGAGGGGGGTTGGGTAAATCAGGGGGCGGGGGAGGGGGGGTTGGGTGAATCAGGTGGAGGTGGGGGGGGGGGTGAATCGGTGGAGGTGGAGGGGTGGGGAATCGGGTGGGGGGGGGGGGGGTTGGGTAAATGGGTGGAGGGGGGGGGTTGGGTGGGTAAACAGGCGGAGGTGGAGGGGGGTTTTTGAACAGGTGGAGGGGGAGAGGGGGGGGGGTGAATCAGGTGGGGGTGGAGGGGGGGGGTGGGTAAATCGGTGGAGGGGGAGGGGGGGTTGGGGGAATCAGGTGGGGGTGGAGGGGGGGGGGGATCGGTGGAGGGGGAAAGGGGGGGTTTGGGTGAATCTGGGGGAGGGGGGGGGGGTTGGGGAATCAGGGGGAGGGGGAGGGGGGTTTGGGTGAACCCGGTGGAGTGGGAGGGGGGTTGGGTAAATCAGGTGGAAGTGGAGGGGGGGTTGGGTGAATCAGGTGGAGGTGGAGGGGGGTTGGGGGAATAGGGGAGGTGGAGGGGGGGTTGGAGAAAGGTGGAGGTGGGGGGGGGTTGGGGAATCAGGTGGAGGTGGGGGGGGTTTTGGGGAATCAGGGGGGGTGGGGGGGGGTTTGGGGTGATCAGGTGGAGGTGGGGGGGGTTTGGGGCAAATGAGGTGGGGGGGGAGGGGATTTGGGTAATCAGGGGGGGTGGGGGGGTTTGGGCAAATAAAAGGTGGAGGGGAGGGGGGACGGGTGAATCGGGTAGAGGTAAAGGGGGACGGGTTGTGTAAAAAAGACAATTTGTATAAACCATTGAACCAGGGGTTGCCCGCATTTGGGCGTGCCCAGGTTGCCCCGCCTCGGGCCCCCCCAGGGGAGTTACCCCGGACACGCGACCATCGCCAGCGCTTCCCCTAAGAATGTTCACTGTCGTCAAAAAATACTATCACGCAGAAAAAAAAGACTGAAATATCTCTTATGATTTTGTTGCTCCCTAGTTGCAGGCGTAAAGATCTTAGTACTTTTTGCCTGCGATTCTGTCAGCCTGAGAGTGACTCGTACAAGATTCAATTTTTTTTACCAAAATTTTCTTCTTTTTGTGATGAAAATTTACTTAAAACCTTGCGGTTTGCTGTTGTCCTTTCCCTTATTCCCCTAATTAAAGAAGGGTTTTGTAGTTCAAGAGGTCCTGCGGATCGTACTGATTTTTTCCCCCCCCATTTTTTCTTCTTTTCTTGGTGAAAGTAAAACCAAAACGAAAAAAAACAAAAAAAAAGTAAAAAAAACTTTAAAAATTTATAAAATTAAACTGGTAGTAGCACTTAACCCCCCCTCTTCTCTATTGCTTTTCTTTTTCTTACTATCTTGGCCCTTTAAATGGTTCCCTGTAAAACCTTTAGACAATAGACCACGTGGGTGGTTTCACATGGCTCTAAGTCGAGTTAAGAACGAAAGACTCAGCGAGGTTTGATACGATTTTTCTGGCCTTTTTAGCTCTCAATTTCGCCCAGCGCTCGACAGCCGGTCGTCCCGCCTCTGGTCCCCCCGGGCTGGTGGCCAGACACGAACCCTGCGCCCCGCGCTTTCCCTAAAAAACGTTGTGTGTTCCTTTGGTTATACTTTCCAAAAAAGAGTCAAGCCGTTAAACCCCTATCATGCCAAACCCAAACATAAAAACGGGGAAATTTGGGAATCAAGTAGGGGAAGGGATTATTTTTTGGGTGAATTAAGTTTAAAAGGAGGAGTTTTTGGGTAATCAGGCGGGGGGAGCATTAGGGGGTTGGTGTTGAGTGGGTCAATTGGGGATTGGTTTCCAGATGAAAGGGGGGCTTTAGGTGCTAAGGCCAAAGGGTCGGTTAAGGGGAAAGGGGGACTTTCGTGTTTAAAATAATTTTTTCATCACGTTTATAACACTATAGTAACATTATCTCTTTTATTTAAGAAAAGTACAACAAATGCCCCTTATTTATGCATTTATATCAGGCGAGGGACCGCACAACACTAAAAATTTTTTCTAACGTCTTTAAAATCCTTCCTAAAACAAACAAGAAAAACATGTCTCAAAAAAAAAAGGACTAAAAAAAATAACAGTAGGTCCCTATACTGCAAGAACTTCCCGCTGTCTGTGCCGGGGATGTTGAAATCGACTCGAGGCCGAAGTTTGTCACAAGAAAGTCTCCGTGCAAGTTGCGGGTTTGGGGACAAGTCGTCTGAAGTCGGAGTACCTCCACATTTCCTTCCTGGCGTAATCAGTCCCGGTTAAAGGGCTGAATGTGTTCCCTGCATGAAAATTTCCGTTAATATCTCCCTCCAGTATGTTCTTATTATCTCCTCATTATGCTTCTCTAAGAAAATTTTTGTTAGTTCTTTTTTGTTATTCATTTGTTAATATTTTATCCTATGACCCCACCTTTTTAATATTTGTCCATTATTTAGCTCTGAATACTTTCCCCTTTTACCCCCGGGGGAAATATTTCTCACATTACCCACTCCTAATTTTTCTCCCTATCGGCTTTATTTACTAAAATTAATCGTTAAAAAATTAAATATTTTTGCAAAAAATTAACATTGCCAAACAAATCAATCAAAAACCCCAAATTCAAACAAAAAAAAACCGCATCGTGTGCCCTACCGGAGTGCACTTGCCGTAGATTTTTATGTAAAAATGCTGCTCGGGAAGGGGTTCACTGGGATGTAAAAGGGACGTCGTCGTTTCCCCTCGTTATAAGGGATCGTGCGGAGAAGCGACCGGACGTTTGGGGGAAGCAAGGATGTTACGGTTTTTTTTCTTTTTTTAGCCTTTATGATAAAAAATTTATTTTTCTTTATTTGGTATGTCTTTATTTGTATATATTTTTGTTATATAGATTTTTTGATCATAATTTTCAATTATTTATTTTTTTCCTTTTATTTAACATATTTTCTTTATCATTTTTTTTTTTTTTTTTAATATATTTTTTCACATGTATTTATAGTTTTTCTTTTAATTATCTCACATTTTCCTTTTTCATTATAACTTTTTTGGAAAAACGTTAACCCCAACATTCCTTTTCCCGACGTTTTTGACTCAAAATATAAAATGAATTTAGCCAAAAAAAAAAATTATATATATTCTCGCTTTTTTTTTTTTAACTTTTCAAAAAATATTTTTCCCGTTTTTTTTTTTAATTTTCGATATTTACCACATCAACGAACTCGACGGGTGCCATCATGACTTCGCTCCCCAAAGTCCCAAAACTAACTTCAAGGTAATACACAGTGTCTAAGAAAAAGAGAAATGAAGGGGTTAATTGTTCTTATATAACGGCCGGTTTTTAGAATAAATAAAAACAATAACGATTTTTCTTCCGATATTTTGTGTGACAATATGATTTATTTCTATGATATTTTGGAATTCGACGAAAGAAAAATCAACTGAATGAAAAGAATTAGCTATAAAAATTTGGAGAAAATTTTAAAACAGGAACGGGAAAAATCAATCGACATTCTTACAAACAAAGAGTAATTTCAACCGAGTTATTATTGTAAAGAGAATAAGGGGGAGGGACGCAATACAAAAATGAGGGGTGCCCCAGCTACCCACTGGTTTGGGACGGCCCTTTGGCAGGGGGGTAGTGAGGGTGCGGTTTGGGGACCCGGGTCCAGGATGGAACTCCCCCAGCCACGCCAGGGTCGAGTTGGGGTCACGAAAAGCTGTAGTTGGAGGGCTTCCAGAAGAGCCCCACAGCCGTAGGGGGGACCCCCCATCGGATGCCCCTCAGAGCCTCGCAAAGGCCCCACCCCACCCGGGGGTCAATCCAGTGGGTCAGCCCCGTCAGGTTTTTTCCTTTCCCGGGAAAAAAAGGGTTTTGGGTTTTTGGAGGAAAATATGTGGGGAAGGTAAAATAGGGAAGTAGACGAAACAAAAAAACATAGTGAGTGATTATCATTTTGCATATTTAAAACAAAAAGAAAAAGGGATGGTAAAAATAATAGGAAAAAATAAAATATAGATAAAATAAAATTAAAAATTAAAGTAAAAAGAAAAAATATTAGATATATAATAACCTGTAAATCCCGAAATAGGCTTTGTCAACGTAGCCGGGAAAGAGGATAGTGAATTAAAGAATGGAGTCCGATGGGAACGTCCTTAACTTGCACCCCCGTCAGGTTTTTAAAACTGAAAATTTCCCCTAAAATAAAAAAACTTATAATATTAGGGAAAAAAAATTCCCTTTCCCTTTGTAAATAACGACAGAATTTTTGGAAAGGGCCCTTTTAAAGAACGGACGCTCACATCTGAGCTCTCGACGACCCCCGAGGAGGGGCGTGATGAAGTCGAGTCAAAATTGTTGGAAGGGATGAACAGGCCTCCGGGGCGGGGCAAGTTCCCGGTACTCGGGAGCCTGTGACGAGGCGCCCCGTCGAGCTGGTGATTTTGCCGCTGTATATGAGTTGCCCGGGGGGGAAAGGGGAAGTCTGTGAGAAGTGTCAGAATTCGTTTGTCTGTGTGTGTTGATTGCCTGTCTGTCTCTGTCCCCTCTCTCTTCTCTCTCCTCTTCCCCTCTCTCTTCTCTCTCTCTCCGCTCTCTCTCTCGCTCTCTCTCTCGCTCTCTCTCTCTCTTTTCCTCTCTCTCAAGCCCAAGGACAAGTAATAAAAAAACAACCAGCCCCAAACCCATCCAGAATTTACCCCCGTACCAAACAGAACAAACACTACTCATGGTACTTTCTTCCCAAAAATTCCCGCTTCTTACCTTCATGGCCGCCCTTAAAGCTAGCGAAATCTGCTCTCCATTAAGCACCGTTTTTTCCCCCCGCCCCGTAAGCAGAAAAACTTGCCGTATCTGGGGGTGCTCAGGCTACGATTGAGGGACAAACAATAAACGGTGGGTGCGGTGAGTTTTGGGGGTTTGGGAACCCCTTTAAAAGTTTTCCCTTTTTTGGGGTTAAGGGTGGTAAAAAAAAAAAAAAATCTTGATATCAAATTCTGTAATGCTTTTTTTTAATGTTATTTCGCCTTTAAAAATATTTATTGATTATTATTTTTATTTAACCCACACGTATCTGTAGTTCTTTTAAAAAATAAAGTAAAAATCTAGTTTTTTTTATTTGTTACAAGGTTTTAGGTATGACGGATATTTTTTTTAATTTGCTTCAAATTTACCCCTGTGTTCAAAAAAAGGGCCGGGTTATTATAACCTGACAGTACGGGATTTGAACGCGGTTCAGAAAAGATAGTAACGAGAACGCTACCCTGCACCACACAGCACAGTAGAGTTACTCCCTGAACCCGTCCCAGAAAGCTGGGGACTCTCCACCGTACTCGGCAGCAGGGGCCGGCGCCCGGGAAAAATACCTAGGGTCGTCCGTCTTCGTCAGAGGCCCACTCCTGTGCGACAAAGGAGGGGTGTTAGCTCTTTTTCTTGCTTTTTTCCCCTTTCTTTCTCTATATATTTTTTTCCTTGTTCTAGCTTATTTTTTTTTGTCCTTTTATTTTTCTATCTCTTTTCTTTCACCTTCCTCTCTTTTCTCTATTATCTCTTTTTCTTTCTTTTTCACCTCTCTCTCTTCTCTCCTCTTCTTTTCTCTCTCTCTCTCTCTTTCTCTCTCTCTCTCTCTCTCTCTCTCTCTCTTGACTATCATTCCTTTAAAAATTTTTAATCTTTTTAAAAATTTGCTATCATCATATTTCAGTAAACGGAAAAAGGCTCCCCCAGGTATTTAAATATTTACAACAATTTCACTAGAGCCCCACTTTAATTACACACCAAGGGGAAATTTCACCAAAAAAACCCACACACAACCCATATAAAAATCATCCGCACAACACATCGCCTAAAAACACGCCCAAGGTACTCACTGGGGTTTTTACGGCGCGAGGAAAATAGATTCGGAGATGGCATTGAC
Organism: Penaeus monodon; assembly: GCF_015228065.2. NCBI lineage: Eukaryota > Metazoa > Arthropoda > Malacostraca > Decapoda > Penaeidae > Penaeus > Penaeus monodon. Next base: position 22,141 of record NW_023657239.1, on the reverse strand, counting down.
ACTGCCCCGACCCGGTCCTGTACTGCTGCTGTCATTTCCCCTGGACTTGTCGTGCGTCACAATGGGGCACGCCGAGCCCTTGTCAATCGAAAAAACCTTCGGTATTCTCGTTACCCCGGGTCGAGGACGCTTTGAGGTATTGGTTTTAGCCGGAACGGTTTTTTGATAGTGATGGTTTTTTGAATTTCGGGGATCTTTTTTATTTGTTTTTTATTATTTTTTTTGAGGTGTTTCAGAAAAGGGGAAAGGTTTTTTAGTTTATCATTTTTTTTTTTTTTTTTTTGATATTTCAAAAAATTTTTTTTCTCTCTACGTCGGTCTTTTCGTCTCCCTGGCTGTTTCTTGTTTGCCTCTCTTTTTTTTTTTGGTCTGTTTCTTCTGTTGTCTGTTAGATCTATCTACCTTTTCCTCCCCGTGTTGTTTTACTCCCGTCTTACTTTCCCCCCCCCTATACCTCAAATTTTCTCTCCCCCTCTCCTCCGCTTATATTTTTTTCTCTCCTCTCCTTTTTCTCCTCTCTTTTCCACTCCTTTCTCTCCCCCTCACACCCCCCTCCCCTCCCCCTTTCCTTCCCCTAACCCCTTCCCCCCGCCTTTCTTCCTTACCTACCCCCCAAAACCCACCCACCCGCACCCCCTCTACCCCCCTTCTCGTTTCAAATGGAAGTGAGGCGAGAAGCAAACGAGGGTGTCCTTGTTGATCCCTCTTCTGCAGGCGCTGAGGAGCTGTCGTCCATACCCCGCCGTGGCTGCATTTCCCCCTGGAGGATTTAGATTTTTTTTTTAAATTCCTTTTTTTTTTTTTTTTGTTTCACGTTAATGATTTTGATGATATACTAATGATAATGGTAACAAAAATGATGGTGTTTGAAATGATAGGTAAAAATTATGATGAGGGTGATGATGATAATGAGGATAATGAAATAAAAATGGAATAAAATTATGAAATAAGCTGATAATAATGTGATAACGATCGTTTGGAATAGCAAAAAAACAATGATTTAAACAATAAAATAGTGATTATAACTGTAATTGATGAAAATGATAAGATAAGAAAATAAAAATAAGAAAATAATAATAATAAAATTACTATAATAACAATAACTTAATGATGATGATGATGATGATGAGATGATGATGATGTGTTGATGATAGATGATGATGAGATAAATATGATGATGATGATGAGGAATGATGTAAAAATAATGAACTCATAAAAAAAAATCATAAAATAGTAATAATAATAACAACAGTAATAATAAATGAGATGATAATAACAATAATAAGAATTATAAAAAACAATGAAAATAATAAAAAAACAAAAAAAAAAAGAAGAAAAAAATAAAAAACGAAAACAACATAAAAATTAAAATCTTTTGCAGTTTGAAAAAATAGCGTAATAATATTATTTTACTCGATCCCCCTTTAAGTTTTTCCCCTTTTTAAGGAACCAAAACAAAACCAAAAAATCCGATATTATTTGAACAAATTGTTTATTTTTGATAGATAATCGGGACTTCCCATCCGTAGGGTTCGAGACAAGGAACCCCCTCGCAGCCCCGTTACGACTGGTAAAAATCCCGGTAGGGGGCCTGCTCCGATCACCACGTCCGGTACGGGGACCCTGGGTTCAGGACAGGATTTGTTTGTATGAACCTTCCTTTTGTTTGTGTGTGTGTGTGGACTGGGGTTGTACAGGTCTGTTTGTCTGTTGTTCCTATTTGTCACTGTTTGTCTGTCGGTTGTAGTCTGCATCTATTCTCTATCTGCCCCTCTTTGTCTATCTATCTATCTATCTATTTGTCTGTCTGTATATCTATCTAACCATCTGTCTGTTTATCTATCTATCTATTTATATTGAGAAATGGATGTAGATGACCTACAGTTTTTTTTGTCTTTTTGTTCCCCCTAATCTCGAATCTTAAATTCAAGTGTTTATATGGTAAATTTAGTTTTTATTGAAGATTGCAAGCGCTATTACTATAGTCATTCTTCCAGTAAAGTTACAACATGATAACTTTTTGTCAAGGACCCCCTTTACCCAATTAATGAAAAGAAAAGTATGTAATTAAAAAGGGAAATGTAATCCCAAGGAAAAAAATTAAACCAACTTATTTGCCCTTTCACACACAGTCAAGGAAACTTATGACTGGAATAAGGGTACAATAACCTTTAATGACCTACCCCCTATACTCACACTGTCTCCCCCCCGCACTATAGGGTTATCCCCTTTTCCCTGTTTTGACCTGGCCGAACTGAACGGCAAGCAATTCTGCCCCTTTACCCCCGATCAGTTTTAAAACTACGGGTAAACTTATATTTTTGTTTTTATATCAAAATGTTTTTTTTAAAAATCGTATTCGAATAATTATGTTTGTAAAAATTTATTTTTGACGATAACGATTATTAAATCTTCACAATTTAATTGTACTGACATACCCAGTGTCCCCGTCTAGAATGTACCACAGGAAGTATGACTACATAAAAAAAAAAAGTTTGCATAGCACTCTTTCTAAAGATTAACGATTCAAACATTTTTTACAAAAAAAGACCGTAATCTCCTCAAAACTCAGACCGAAGTCACTTCCATCACATTGGCTCGGTCAAACCCCCAAAGCTCATACAGACCCCTCGCCTTCGCCCGGGTAGTACTCTAAATACCCCAAACCCCCCGTTAATAGAAGCTGAAAATACGACAACTTTAACTAACACCTTCAAGAAAAAACAGCAGTATCATTTAAGTGGGGAAAAGGCTTTTCCACACATTCATAAATGACTTCTAATTTAAAATTTACAAAAAAAACAACAACTCCCTGCGCATCAGAACAAGGGGGACAAAAGCTTCCTAGGACCCCCTGGGGGATTGAAAGCAAATCCGGGGAAAAACCCCGCGGCTAAAAGCCTTTATCCCTTGCTCATCCAGGTGGAGTGGGAATAGAAATTTGGGGGTGTGGAGTGAGAGGGCCCAGGGAGACGAGCGGCGGAGTAGGCCTGTCTTTAAGGGGGAGGTCAGGATCTTAAGGGAAAAAAGATGAGAGAGAAAGTGGGGGAGGTTTTTTAAAGGTAAAGTGGTCTAGTGGGTTTTGGGTATGAATAATTACAGATCTGGAAAAAAATAATAAAGATGCGAATGATTTTTTTTTGTACAGGATATAAGCAGCATATATATACAAGCGGTTTGGTTTAAGTTAAGGGAGCAGGAGCTGGGGTATTTTTAGAAAAGAAAATTTTTTTATTAAGAAAAAAATGGGAGATACACAAAGTTAAAAAAATTATCATTACTCTGTATCCAACAAAAATGTGGAAAGCTAAAACATTTACCGGGGGGTCCCTGCTTCCCAAGGCTCCCCCTCTGGTCCTTAACCGTCTGCATCAATTTGTAAACCGGGTCAATTAAAAGTGATTTGAACAGAGAACAAAATTGTTCATAAACCCAAGAGAAAGATCATCTCTTACAGTTACATTTGAAAAAATTCAAAAATTCTGTACCGGGTTAGAGAAAAAGAAAAATTCAAATATATTCTTAGCTTTATTTTAGGAAAACCAAAAAGGAATATCAATATATATCTTACACGAGAACACTTACATCATATAGTTGTCAAGATTTTGAGAAAGAAATCAACAGGTTTAAAGACCGCAGAGGATTTTCCCGAGGGGCCCCACGGAGCGGCCTTTCCCTTAGACGTGCGGGCGGTTGGGCCGCCTTGATGATCGGAGGGGGAGGGGGAGGGCCGTAGTACGCACGGTGAGCTCCTTTTGGGTGGTCGGTGGGACGTTAAATTCTGGGTCGTCAAAGGGGGGAAAAACCCGGAAAAAAAAGGGAATGTTTTCGGCGGAGGCCCACGGGTGGGTCCACTTGTGGTCAGGGTCCCCCTTTTCGGGGTGTGGATGGAGGGGGGGAAGGGTGGAAAGAGGGGGGGGGTGGCTTGCGTCAGGGAGGACTCCCGGTTTTTTTGCTTTTTGGGGGTTTTAGGAAAAACTGTAGACATTCCCATTCATTTCATTGGTGTGTGTCTTACTCTTCAATCCTGTTTTTTAAAGATTAAAAACCGAGATAGTAAAGAACGCCCCAAAAGTATCAACGAGTAAACCCAACCCCCTGTTTAAAAAGCTTCCCACGTGTTTTCCGGGAAAGAGTCCCGCATCCCAACTATTTTCACTTTCCGCTCCGGACCAGGATATTTACGACTCAGGGTCGTCGCTTTAGGGGGCGTCGGAAAGGGAAGGCGTGATGCCCGTCACAAGGGCAAAACAGAGCCTCCTTCAGCACTATACTGTTAAAGCCATTGTGACCTTGCGAATTCACAGGTTTTTTATATCGTTTTTGTGACTCTGGAGAGTGGTTGGGGGAACATGTAGAATAAAATTTATTTTTTTTAAATTTAAATCTATTTTGTTCATTCAATTTTAAAATTTTCAATTCAAATATATAACAATCCCATGAAACTGTTTTTTCTACAAGGTTTCAGACGTAAACACCCGCGATTTTTTGTTAAGTAGATATCAGGGATGTGAGAAAACCCAGACAAACCCTGATTTTGAAATGAAGGAGAAGATCGACACAACGAAAATTTAAAAATTTTATTTATTTGATCTTAAAAAACTGTGGCATGGCTTTTTTTTCAATGATAAACGTGATAAAAAAGCAAAAGAAAAAATAGAAAAGAAAAACATAAACAATTTAAAAAAAAGAAAAACAGAGACAAAAACGCGAAAATAAAATACCGATGTCAAAAATATACTTTCTCCAGATGGAAATACCAAACAGTAACAACTGCAAAAGGATTGCTTATCAAAATCAGCCTTTAATTAAACATGTCTAATAGAATATGTAATTGGGAAACCAAAGGGGGGAGATACCATAGAGTACCGGTACTCACGACAAAAACCCAAAAAAAAAGAAAAATGCCAAATTTTAAAAAAAAAAATATTATTCAAGGCAAAATTTTTTTTATTTTTGTTTAAAAATAAACTAAAAGGCCTTTGCAAAGACTCTGTGTCCCGGAAAAACACAAAGAAATATTTTTATGAATGTTATATTTTACTACACTGTTACTATTGCTATTGCTTTTGTTATCATTATTATTATTATCATTTTTTGTTATTATTATTATTATTATTTTTTTTAAGTGCCCGCCCACCGGACGTTGCGACATGGTTTTCCATGATTATCTGGCAATTTAAGCGATGGTATGCCGTTGCCTTCCCCCCGGTGTTTTTTTCGGCACCATCCTATTTACCCAATTCGGGGCCCGGCACTGACTTGGGGGCTTGCCCCCCAGCGGTAGGTAGGAATCGAGGTGAAGTTCCTTTCCAAAGGGAACAAAGCGCCCGGCCCGTGATCGAACCCTCAACTGAGATTACCGTCGTACGTTTTTATCCCGATGTCAACCACTCGGCCACTGGGCCTTTTTATTTTTATTTTGTTTTATTAATTTTTAGTTGTTGTTGTTATTGTTTTTGTTGTTATTTTTTATTATTATCATTATTCTTTTACTATTTTTATTATATTTTTATTTTTATTTTATTATTTAAACACATCATCATACTGTTATTATCAATTTTTGCTGTTATTATTGTATTTTTTTACTTAAAATTTTTGTTGTTTTTTTTATTTTTACTATATTTTATTTTATTATTATTATTATTATCATTATTATTATTATTACTATTTTTTTATTATTTTATTTTCATCATATATCATAATCATCTTATAATAATAACAATGATAAAATAATAATAATAATTATAGATAAGAAAATAATAATAATAATTATGTAATAATAATAATAATAGAATAACAATAAAAATAATAAAATAATAATATAATAATAATAATAATTTTTATTATTATATCATTATCATTTTCTTTCATTATATCACATCACCATCATCATTGTTTTTGTTGTTTTTGTTTCTGTTTCTGTTTTTGTTGTTATTATTTTCCTTTTATTATTATTATTTTTATTTTTGTTGTTGTTGTTGTTTTTCTTTTTCTTATTTATCTTATCATCATTATTAGTATCATTATCATTGCTATTTTTATTATTTTTGTTCCAATCACTGGTAGATTGTAAACCGACGTGTACTGCGGGGAGCTAATTATTCCAATAATCAAAGGTTCCTCGTATTTAACAAGCGAATCTCTTATATTTTTTAAATTTAAAAATCAAACCCCGGGCCACCCCCCGGACCGGGGTGATGAATTTTTTCAGGCCATCATTTTTGGGTTTTTTCTCAACCCACCATCTATCTACGATGCTCCCCTACTCCCGTATCAGGGTTGTTTTCCCTAAAATTTATGCAAATCGCGCGACTGCACAATTATTTCCGCATGCGAGGCTGGGTGCGCACACGCACGCCGGTGTTGTGAGCATGCCGCTGTTTTAATAATAATAAAAATTATTATTATTTCAATCATCCTCATATCCATCATCATCATCATCATCATCATCATCATCATCCCTCATCATCATCATCATATCATTGTTTTATTATTATTGTTATTTTATTTTTATTGTTTTTTTGTTTTTTATTATTATATTATTTTTTTATTTTATTTTATTATTTTTATTTTTATTATTATTATTATTATTGTTTTTGTTTTTATTTATTACTGTTTTTTTTTCATTCTATTTTCAATAATTATTATATTAAATTTTTTTTTCCCTTGTTTTTATTATATATTTTTTTTTTTACAGTGTATTGTTATTAATGTCATTATTTAAATTATTATTTTTGTTGCTGTTGTTTTTTGGGTTTTTTTTATCATTCTATTACTCACACAATTTTTACTAATATTTTTTTGTTTGCATTTTTTTATTACTATTATTTTTTTTTCATCATTATTAATTTTCCATTTTTATTTTTTTTTCATCATTTTTATTATTTCGTTTTTACATCTTATTGTTGTTTTTATTATTATTTATTGTTATTTTATTATGTTAAAATTCTTTAGATTTGCTAATTAAAAACAAAAGAAAAAAAAAAAGAAAAGAAGGGAAAAAAGGGAAGAAAAAAAAGAAAAAACGAAGAATAGGGAAATAAAAAAAAAGTAATAGAAGAAAAAGGGGAAAGAAAGAAAAAAAAAGAAGAAAAAAAAAAGGAAAATAGAAGGAAAAAGAGAATAATAATAAAACAAA
>NW_023657239.1:7500-10000 GCF_015228065.2 Penaeus monodon | reverse complement strand
TAGGGCTTAGACTGAGGCAGTTTTGGCTTCATGTCTTTTATGCTGTATACGGCCCTACCGGTAGAAAAACTGATGTGAAAGAGGCTTCACACCAAACTCGCACTGGGTAAAAAATTCCCCCCGGCGGATATTGAATTGTTCTGGGGACTTCATGCGGTATCCGGGTGTCACCCCCAGGTGGGAGCTGACCCCAGCAGCGAGAAAGCCCCCTTTCTCCGGGACTTGCTGGGTCTCAGAAATGAGGATCTTCTCCGGTACCAACCCCCAACCGCATCGCTGGACAGGTACAGCGATAGGGGTCAGTGGAAAGGGAAAATCAACCCATTCTTGTTAGCCCTGATAGAGGATCCTCCAGAACGCAGGGTTTACCAGAGTGCCGAGTTCTGTGGCACTGACCATAGGCTGGTTGTGGCTACCTTGGGGGGCCACAAAAAAACTCCCCGTCCCCCCATGGCCAAACCTAAGTGTTTCACCCCGTCGGGTCCATTGGCGTGCCCGAGGGGCAAGGCAGAATTCCATCCCCCTGGAGACTTAGGGGGCCACTAAAGCGTGTCACAAGGCTTGGCTGAATGGTTATCAAGTCTCGCTGAGGAGGCTGAAGGCCATTTTTTGGAAAAAACGACCTTTCCCCTCCCCTCCCAAACCCCTAAAAAGGCGAACTCTAAGCCCCCCCTCACGATGACTGCAGCCCAACAAATCTTTTTGGGGTTTCGTGAACTTTGGAATTTTTAAGCATTTGTACCAGGTAGACCCCAAACGTTAGTTTGGATGCGAGGATGTCACATACCTGTGCCGGAATCACCCATCAGCGAGGAACCTCCTACACTAACAGAAGTTAGGATGGCATTCCAAGTGAAGAGTGGGAAAGCTGCGGCTATGGTTTCCTGCTAAACTTTTAAAAGGCGGGGGAACCTATAGCCGGGGCCTACTTTACAGTCCTGAGTGCCATTGCAGTCTGGAAACCTTTCCCCCGACCTGCTGAGGGGCGTGGTCATCCCTCTCACGGGGGAAAAGGGAATCTTTGGGCTGTAGAAAATACCGGGGAAATTACACTGCTCAGCATACCAGGAAAGGTCTCGCCCCATTTTCTGAAACGGGTCCACAACCACCTACTGAGGCCAGAGACCCGAGCATCTGGATTCTCCTGGCATGTCCAAATAACCCTTACTAGCGTTTTGAGTAATTTTGGAACGTTGCGGATTTGGGCGGGGGTTTCTTTCAACCTACATCGACCTCAAGAAGGCTAATAATTTAACATATATACCTGGTGGTGTGGTGTGTGTGTGTGTATGTGTTGTGTGTGTGTGGGGTGTGTGTGTGTGTGTTTGTGTGTGTGTTGTGTGTTGTGTTGTGTATGTGTAGTGTATGTTTGTGTGTGTGTGACTTAGTGCATCGGGGTCGCTATGGGAGATATTGAGACTCAGAGGAATTCGACAAGATTATTTGGGTTTAAAAGCAACCTTATACTGGACTGAAAGTGCTGTAAAATGTGGTGGGGGTCTGTCGAACTTTTTCCCATTAATTTGGGGTGGCAAGGCTGTGTCCCTTTCACCAACACTTTTAACATTTTTGGAGGTAATGGGGAGGCATAGCCAAAGTCAGTGGGAGCAAAACTAGGCAATATCAGGGTCCAACCCTTTACTTTTTCCAATGATGTTCTTCCTATTGATCCTTGGAGTCACTGGCGGCGGCTCTTGATGCTTTAGGGGTAAGGGTCTCCTGGACCCAAAACCAAAAATTTAGGACTTTGGGGGCCTGTTAGGGGAACCCCTTTGTCGACCCTGCTTGCTGCGAGGATGTTTAAAATTACAGAGAGTTTTACATACCTTGGGAGCGTAGTCCTATCTCTGGTGTCGACAAGAAATCAATAGAGGTTTGGGCTGGCAAAAGGAGCCCTGATTTGATTAAAAAGAGCTTTTGGGGATGTCGGGACCTATGCAGAAGGGCCCAATCTTCAGTCCTTTTACGCCCGTTTTTGCTCTATGGAACGAAACCTGGACGCGCCAGGATTGGAGTCTCGTCTTGATTTTTTTGTAACAATCCCTTTGCCGAAAAACGGGGTACAGTTCGGCCACGTTTCCCAAATTGCGGGTTTCACGGGGAGAGGCATGGACCTGTTTTCTCATAATCCCCGGATTTCCAAATCGGGTATATGGTCACCTAGCTCTTTCCTGTGGACGACCCTGCCCATCGGTGTCTCTCTGGAGCAACCCGGTGGGGGAGGGGTGTGAAAACCTAGGGGGTCATGGCTTTGGCAGCTCGCGAGCCCTGTCGCGAGGAATTAAAGAGGAGCCCAGGGCCTGCGGGAGACTCGCCTCGAAGGCCTGTTCTGGAAGCGAGGGTGGAGCGGCCTGCCCCCCGTCGGGCGTTTGCCCCTGATATGATGATGATATATCATATGTATATAATAATATAAAAATATGTCGTGTATATTTTAAAATTTTATAATTATATATAATATATATATATTAAACATTATATATATATATTATAGAATATA
>NW_023657239.1:0-2500 GCF_015228065.2 Penaeus monodon | reverse complement strand
GTTAACTAGATGTAAGTTTTCTAAATGGGGTTCTAGAGAAATATTACCATGTTTTTTTTATTTCTAAAACTAAAAGAAGAGAAGTACTAATTTCCAAAAAATATTTTTACATAAATGCATTGTAACTAATGTACGTGTGTGTTGGTATAAACGCGCCAAACCAAGTGTTGCGTGGATTGGCTGGCCGCAGGGTGGCGCGAGACTCCGGCGCAGTGATTGGGCTCCCTGAGTGTGACTGACTGGCGGGGTGTTGCGAAAAAGGGATCAGTGAGCGTGAGCGTTTTTCTATTTCTGTAGCTGTGACTTGCACCTTGATTGTTCTCCCCAAGGAAGAGTGACGCGTGACTGTGTTGGGTCACCGGAGAAATATAAGGCTGTGCTGAAGCTGTGTCTGTTGTGTGCCTTTCCCGTGGAAAGGCACACACGTGTTTGCAATAAACCGTGGATTGCTACCTGCCTGTCAATTCACATCCCCCGCCCTAACTGGAACACTCGTCAGAGGCTGCCACCGAACCCAGTTGGACAGGCAGTAAGAAATGCAGTTTAAATTTTGCGAGGCACTCAGCAATGGAAACCTGTCTGTGTGCGTGACCCCCCCCACACTGGGTATCAGAAGGAGAGGGATTACATGGCATTGGAGTCAGGAGTGGGATCTATTGGTCGATAGTAGGAACAGCGAGTGAGACCTTTTCACCGGTGGGAACGCAATGGCTGACAATATGACGGATGACAGGACAGGAGGCACGCAGGAAATAGCGGAGAGCAGGTATGTTGTCCACTTGGGGCGGTATCAGGCACACCACCCTCACCTACAGGAGGCACAGTAGAGGTAGATTTAGAGACGACAATACGAATGTTTTTCACAGACACGAGAGATAATAAAAACAGCAGGGAGTACAAACCACTAAAGAGAGAGCACAGCAAGCCGCATGGCAGTTTTAGGCAAAGTGCGAATTAAGGACGCAATGAAACAAAAGTAGATGCAATGGAAAACCAGGTAAATGACTATATAACCGATGCTTGTCCCGTGTCCAAGAAGGTGAAGAGGGAAGTGAAAGAGTTGCTGGAGGTAAAAGAGCACCAGTTGGCAGAAATGACAGGAGATGGAGGCCTGTTTAGCAAGAGATGGCCACGCTTGAAAGGGCCTCGGCAGTCTTGGCGGCAATGTGGGAGGAAGCATTGGTAAAATGCAGTGCTGCATCACTGGAACAAACCCATCAGAAAGCGGCGTCCCCTTCCCGGTCTAAATACACATTGAAGGAGGGGCCCCACCCCCACCAAATATAATGTGCATCCCTGAGGACCAGCTTGGAATAGCAGGTGTGGCACAGGCGGCCACGATCGACAGAGAACTAGCTGAGTATGATGGAATACATTTCAGGCCCAATTTGAGACTGCAGCTCGGAGGCAAGGCTGGGATGATGAAAAAAAGGCATACCAGCTTGTCATTAGTCTAAAGGGTGCGACTGTGGAGGTATTGGACCACTTGTCTGCCGCCTAAGTGTGATCGTATACCCTTGTTGCAAGGGCCCTGCATGCCGCTTTGGCCTTCGCCAGCAAACCAGAGGTGTACAGGGCTCAGCTCAAGACACGGACAAGGAGGCGGGACGAACCCTTCTGCAGCTGGCACAGGATATCGAGCATATCCAATGGCCATGGAAAAGCCCATTGACATGCTGGCCAAGAATAGCTTTGTGGATTTACTGAATGACAAACAGCTTTAGGTACACGTGAAGCAGGCAGGGCCGCACAATGTGCAGGAAGCACTAGGGTGCACTGCCGAATTACCGTCATTTCGGGGAGAGATGCCGAGTAGCCCTGCCACATACAGGTGAGGAGAGCCCAGACTGGAAGATCCCCCCTCCAGGAAAAGAGCAAACCCTGATGACTTTCGAGACAATTGCTGGAGGTGTGGGCAGAAGGGACACCAGAGGAACCCGTGTAACAGCGGTGCCAGCAGGTCTTGTTCGATAGAGGATTACCACCGCCCAGTCTTTCAATCTTGTTGCTGGACATGCGAGGATGAGGGTCACTCGACTATGGAGTTGCCAGTGACCGGAGCAGAGTGTCACGGGAAAGAAATGGCCCAGCTGGGAGCAGGGGCAGCTGCTGAGCAAGACACCATATCGCCCCAGCAAGCATAAGGTATCAGCAGGTGGCTGCACCCATAGCCATGAGAGTGGTGGCTGTATCAACAGGCTCCCTGTGGAGATGGTGGTAGACACAGGATCAGAGATTACATTTGTCAGGGAAGATTTAGTTGCATCCTGTGTTGTTCCCAAGGCTGACCAGGAATTATGTGGCATCACTGGTGATTGTATGCCAATGAGAGGCCCAGTGTGGGTGAAGCGGAGTGTGGGCAAAGTGATGAACGCCTGCCAGTATTGTAGCAGAGATGGAAGATCCCTGCTTGCTCTCCCCCTAAGGAAGCGCCTTGCCGGGTGGGGGGGCTTGAGGTCCCAATGATCTGGTGAGCCGGACCAGAGGGCTACCCTGGGGG
>NW_023657234.1:0-1921 GCF_015228065.2 Penaeus monodon | reverse complement strand
TAAAAATAATATATATATATAATATAAATAATTAATATATTATGATTAATATATATATATATAATATATATATAATATATATATATAGATATATATAATATATATACGATATATATATATATATTATATATAATATAATATAATATATATATATATACGGTTATATATAAAATATTATATATCATCATCTCTCCCCCCCTCTCTTCTCTTTGTTCTGTTTTCCTTCTATAATATATATATATATAATATAATAATATAAAATAATATATAATATATAAATAAGATTTCATATAAATATATATTTATAAAATACGTATATATACACACTACATTATAATATACATATAATACTAATAATATAATATATTATTATATATTACTATATATATAATTATATAGTATATTATATATGATATATATATATACACCCATCATGAAATATATATACATACATACATCCAATATATACATAATATATATAATATATATAATTATATATATATATATATATATATATATATATATATGATATAATAATATAATATATATATAGATATATAATAAATATATATAATAATATATATTTATATATTTTGTAGATATATATAATATAATATATAGTATATATGTATATATATTATATAATATATATATATAATATATATATATTGATATTTATATATACTATATAAAACATTATAATATACACTACACACTACACAACACACACACACACACACACACACACACACACACACCAATACATAATATATATATATATATAGAATATATAATATATATATTTATATATAATATATAGATAATATATAAATAAATAATATAATATATATATATATATATATATATATATATATAATATCTATATATATAATATATAGTATATTATATACATATATATATATATATATATATAATATATATATATATATATATATATATATATATGTAATTATATATATATATATATAAATATATATAAAATATATATATTATTATATAATAGTATATATATGATATATATATATGTTGTGTGTGTGTTGTATGTGTGTGTGTGTATTTGTACACATACCATTATATGCTGTCTCCTATTATGCAATATATATTATATATTATATATATATATATAATAAAAATATATTAATATATATATATATTATATATTAATATGAAATAATTGTGGCACCACACACTTTGACACCACACATACACCACACACCAAAACAAAACAACACAAAACACACACAACACACACATAATATATATATTATCATATATATATAAATATATATATATATATATATATATATATATATATATTAAAAATATAATATATTTTCATAATAAATTTATATATTAAAAACTTACATGATATATTAAAATATAATAATAATAAAACTATCCATAAAACCTAAAGATAATATTATTTATATAAAAGGAAATATATATATAGATATAAATATTATATTATATTTAATAAAGCATATAAAATGTATATAATAATATATATATAATAATATATATAATAATATATAATATAAAATATATAATTATAAATACATATATATAGTATTATTAATAAATATAAAATACTTAAATATATATATAATAATAATATACAACACACAACACACAAACAAAAACCAAAAACCACAAAAAACAACACACACAACCCCAACACACACGCACAAAACACACACACACACACACACACACACACACACACACACACACACACACACACACATATATAAATAAAATATATATATATATATTTATATATACAAAAAAAAAAAAAAAAAAAAAAAAAAAAAAAAAAAAAAAAAAAAAAAAAAAAAATAATATTTTTAAAAAAATTTTTTTTTTTTCATTTTTTTTTTTTTTTTTTTTTAAAATATATAAA
>NW_023657232.1:0-1937 GCF_015228065.2 Penaeus monodon | reverse complement strand
TATATATAATATAATTATCTTAATATATATGATATATATAATATATAATTATATATCTACATTTATATTATTATATATCTACATATATATGTATATATCTACATATATATGTATATCTACATATATATGTATATCTACATATATATGAATACTACTATATGTATATATCTACATATATATGTATAAATATACATATATATGTATATATCTACATATATATGTATATATACACATATATATGGATATATACATATGTTTATATACATATATATGTATATATACATATATTTATATATACATATATATGTATATATATACATATACATATTACATATATACGTATATTATATGTATATATATACATATGTATATGTATATTATACATATATATGTATATATGTATATGTATAATACATATTAATTATATGTATTTTATACTATACTATATAATATATATGTATTAACAAAAATATGTTTATCATATATATGTATATAAATACATATATACATATATATTTTATATATGTATATGTATTTATCCCATATATATGTATATTGTAAAATGTATATATACATATATATGTATATAGTATAGTTTAATACATAAAATTTTGTATATTAAAATTATACATATATATACTAAAATGTATATTGTATATACATATAATTATACATATATATGTATATTTTACATATATATACATATATATGAAATATATACTATACTATATACATATATAGTATATATAATATAATATATCTAATAAAAAATTTAATATATAAATTTTAATAAAACATATAATATATGTATATAAAACCTATACATATAATATATATATATGAAATCATTATACATATATACATATATATGTATATATACATATACATAATACATATATATGTATATATACAATAATATTACATAAAAGTATATATACAATATTAATAACATATATATAATTATCTTTTAAATTATAATATTACAAAATATGTAATTAATATATACATATATATTACATATACATATAATGTATAATATACAAAAATATATGAATATACATTAAAATATACATATATAAATGAATATAAATATATACATTTTTAATACATATATAATTATTCAATAATATATTAAATATTACATAATATGAATATTATACAGAATATAACAACATAATGTATAAATTTATACAGATAGTATATATATACATATATATACATATTACATATATGTATATACATATAACATTATTAATATATACATATACATATATATACATACATATATATACATATACAAGTATATACATATAAAATTTTACATACATATACAAAATCATATATGTTATATATCACATACCTATATACATATATATGTATTATACATATATATTTATATATACGTATATATGTATATATACATATACATATATACATATATACCTTATATTTATATATAATAAAAATTTAATATGTATATATCCATATACATATATATGTATATATCATTACATAATATTATATATTATCCTATATAGTATAACATATATATAACATATAACATATATATGTATATCTATATATACATATACATATATAATATATATGTATTATACATATATATGTAAAATTAAAAACATTATACATATATAGTAATATACTTTATATATTTTATATACATATAGTACTACTATATATATATATACTTTATATGTATATATATACATTATACTACATAAAATTGTATATATACATATAAGATATTACATAACATATACAATATGTATAAAAACATATACTATATACATATATGTATATATACTATATATGTATATATACATATTTTGTATATATACATATATATGTATATATAATTATACATATATACATATAATGTTATATAACATATACATATATTATATATTATATATACATAT
>NW_023657229.1:0-1950 GCF_015228065.2 Penaeus monodon | reverse complement strand
TTTTCACCAACCATTCTGACTTGAGAGCTTGTCCGAGTAAGTGGCCATTCCTGGTATGCCTGATGGTGTTGAGGAAGTAAATCTCCTCTCTCCCATCTCCATCAACATCACATGCACAAACACCAATGGCATTTCCCCCAACATCTCTCAGAGGGTAGTATGGGGACTCTGGATCATTGACAGCAAGGTTGACAAGCTGACCCTCATCTTTATTGTACTTCAGCACTAAGTTTGGCCCATTATATCTGCACAATGATCAATGAAAAATCTTGTAACATGACTTTATACACAACTGAATTCCCTATATCAGCATACAGGTTTAACACATTAATATAAAGCATCAGTTAATACAACCATACTGTAAAAATAAAACATAATTTGGCTTACCCAGCAACAACAATTTCCAACTGTCCATCATTGTCCACATCAGTTACAGCCACTCCATAGTTGAGCTGAACTGGGTTACTGTCAGGGTTTGACCTAGTTGAAAAGCAATTACATATTAGAACTTTGGTACTCTGATCTAGATTGGCTCTTTATATAATTTTCTCATATCTGCTTAAACAAATACTAATAAGAAAAAAGTGCTTTACATTTCTAAGATATATTCAAGATTTAACACTATATATATATATATATATATATATATATATATGTATATATACATCTACACTCTATATACATATATGTATACATATATATATATAGATATATAAATATTATATAATATATAGATATATAAATATATATAAAAATAGATATAGAGATATAGATATATATATATCTAATAGATATAGGATATATAGATAAGAATAGATATATATATATGTAGATGTATTAGTATATAGTAATTATATAGATAATTATAGATATAATATAGATATAGATATATATATATATAATATAGATAATATATATATATATATATGAGTGATAAAAATATATAGATATATATAAGATATATATATATTATTTTGAGAGATATATATAAATAGATATATTATATATATATAATTTATATATATATATATATATATATATATATAAAAAGATATATATAATATATAATATGTATATATATATTTTTATATATATAATATAAAATATAATATAATAGATAATATAAAATATAATATAATATATAATGAAAATATATAAAATAATATATATATATATATGATATAAATATATATATATATATATGAATATATATATATAATATATATATATAATATATATATATAATATATAAATAAATATATATATAAATATATATAATATATATATACATAATATATATTATGATATATGAATAATAAATAAATAAAATAAATAAATGAAAAAAAATAAATATAAATAATAATATATAATATATAATATATATATAATATAATATTATATATATATATATAATATAGCCATAATATATATATATTATAGCCATTATATTATTAATAATTATAATAATATATTATATATTATATAAATAATATATAATAAAATATGGGTTATATAAAATATGGTTAATATATATTATAAAATTTAAAATATATAATATTATTTTAAATATATTTTATAATATTTTATTAATTATGTTTTTAAATATTTTTTTTTTCCTTTTATTTATTTTATTTTTTTCATATTTTTAAATAGTTGATTATATTTTAATAATAAAATTTTATATATATATATATATATTAATAAAATATAATTTAAAAAAATTTTTTTGTTTCCTTTTATTATTTATTTAATTTTCATTATAAAAATATTATATTATTTATATATATATATATAATATATATATATAATATATATATATATATATATAAATATATTTTTTAAATATATATATATATTATATATATATAAAATTTTAAAAATAAAAAGATATAATATATATATATTTTTAATATATATTTTAATATATATATAAAATTTTAAAATAATATA
>NW_023657228.1:10000-15000 GCF_015228065.2 Penaeus monodon | reverse complement strand
GCACACAGCACAGCACACACATCACTACACCACTACAACTCAACCCACACATATGCACACTCTCACCTATACATATATAAAAGACAACACACACGTTTATAATAATATAAAGAGCTTTCTTTCTTCTCTCTCTAGCACACTATAAACACACACACAGCCCGCGCGCATATATGTTATTAGTGTGCATTATGTGTGGGTGCTTGTGTGTGTGTGTGTGTGTGTGTTTTATATAACGTTTTTTATTATATCTTATATTATATATTTATATATATATGATATCCTCTATATATAGGATATATATATCTAATATAATTATTATATACTATATTATCCTTATCTACACACACCCATATAAATCTATATATATATATAGTGATATATATATATCATATATATATATTATCTTATCGTATCTAACATGATGATTATATATGTGTGTCTGTGTGTGTTGCTGTGTGTGTGTGTGTGTTGGTCTGTGTGTGTAGTGTGTTGTGCTGTGTGTTGTGTGTGTGTGTAGCGCACACTCACACACAGAACCACACACACACAGCACACACACACACAGCACACTACACACGCCACACACTACACACACGCACACACACACATATATAGATAGATAGGATAGATAGATAGTATAGACTAGATAGATATTTGTGGCGTGTATGTGTATAGCATAATATATATATTATATATTATTATGTATGATAAATAGGTTATGACTATATATATTATAATATATATATATATTATATATATATTATATATATCTAGATATATCATATATGTATGTGTGGGTGGTGTGTTTGTGTTTGTGTGATGATGTGTGCCGTGTGTGTTGTGTTGTCTATAACTTATAATATATATATCTATAATATATATATATATATATAATATATATATATATATATATATATTATATGTATTTATGCAATATATGTATATATATTAATATTATTATATATATATAATATAATATATGAAATAATATATTATACTATCTATAATATACATATAAATTTATAATATATATATATACGACATATTAGTATATATATATATATGCTAATATATATTATACCTCATCAGTATAATATTGTCTATCATCTCTATGATATTAAGTCAACCTCATATGCGATGATTATAATTTATGTTTTTATTTATTTATCAATGTACTACACGTGCGTAGCTATATGAATATTAATATATATGATTTATATCAGTATATAATATATTATTATATATATATAATGTATGTATATATATGTATAATATGTATATATCTATGTATCTATCTATATATATATATATATATATAATATATATATCAATATTTATATTATATCTTATAATATACATTATATATATCCATATCTTCATATTCTGCTATACTAATATCTATTATATATATCATACTAATAATAATCCTAATACTTAGCTAATTAATAACATTATTAATAATTAATGATAATAATAATAATAATAATATATATAATCAAATAATGAGTACTATAATAAATATATTAGAATAATTATATAAACATATTACACCAGTAATAATGATAAATGGATGCAAGCAATCACACCTAGATACTGTACACATTTGCATATCTATTATTATGACATATATATATAATATATAACTACAATATAGTATGCTATATACACTGTATTGAATGCTATCTATACATATATAGTATTACTTAATATTTAAATCAATACACACTAGGAAATGCACACACACACCACACACTAAGGAGCTACATACCATTACTCACACACACGATCACACGCACAGACACACAGCTAACACAGCACACACTTACATATATATATAAAGTATATTAATAATTATTATATGTATATCTTTATATATTTGTATATATATATGTGTGTATATATATATATATATAGTAGATATATCCATTGATATATATTCTAACTATATATTATTTGTAGCCGGCTGTTATAATCACATATTTCATATCAGCAGCTGGTATAGTCGAATTGTTTAGAGCGTCGGACTCAAGCTGTTTACGACTGCAATCTGAGTTCGAGGGTTCGAGTCCAGCGTCGGGCGGCGCGTTGTTCCCTTGGGCTAGGAATTTCCGACGCTCGATTGCCTTGCTAGTCACTGGGTGAGCCAGGCCTAGCTCAAGTACAGTGGCGTTAAATCGAGTATGGTGACTGCGATAAATACACCGGGCGAAGGCCATGGCAAACCCCGCTCTAATCTAAAAAAAATCATGGAAGCCCTATGATCGTCAAGGCCGACGGTGGGCCCGAATGGTTAAGCGTCGGACTCAGACTGTCACGACGGCAATCTGAATTCGAGGGTTCGAGTCTACGACCGCCGCGCTGTTCCCTTGGCAGAAGGAACTTCAACCTGATTGCCTACCTAGTCAAGCCAGCCCAAGTCAGAGTGCTGGTCCCAAGCCCGGATAAGTAGAGAGATTATTACGCTAGAACAAGGATATCACCGGCAGCTCTCCATGGAATATGACCTGGGGACCCTACACGTACTCACTCAAGAGTCATCCACTTACCCAACAGTATCATAAGTTCAATGCTGTGACCACGGCGGCTCAGTCCATGTAACCTTACCGTTAAAAAAGAAGAGCTGGTATATCACGATATTTGGCTCAGATGACGTATCCTGAAGCACTGAAGGTCACGTGTCGAGTATACCACCACGCTGCGTGCCAACTGGTTGCTTTATCAGGCCGAGAGCGTAAATCGGCTTTATCTCTGTAACACTGCGTGAAGAGGACTGTATGCTTTAAATTCAGATTCTGTATACATTCCCACCTGCCGAGAAGGCCTGTGAGAAGTACCACTACATGGTGCTGTATCAGCCGTAAGTAGCTGACACTTCACACGAAAGATGTTGTGCAAGGGTCGGTGCTAATAGGGGAGGTGATGGCGGTCTCTTCATATTATCGATTTGGGAGATAATGAGGTCGCGACCCTACTTAATGTATATACATTATGAAGTTAGAGTGTTACTTGACTGTTTTGTCGCCTGGTGTATGGCTTGAAAATGTGAAGTAATCGAGGGGTTAACGCCTCCGTGCCGGGGGGGGTTAAGACGCTCTAAATCATTCTAGAATATACCGTTAAGCTGATACTCTGAATGTTTCCTTTCCGGCGCATGCGTAATGTATCCAATACTTGTAGAAGGTTTTATTATTTTATAATCTAATACACTTGTTATTTAGAGGCTTTGTATATTGTGTGCATTTTGACTAATCAGATGTATTAATTAATAGTGTCCCGTCTACTAAATTAAACCCCCTCAAGTAAGTGCTACGCAGTGGAATCAGTGCACCCGTCTGCCGCATATGGGGAACATAGCGTTATTTCAGGTCGGCCAAATATATATATATAAGTATATAATATACTTAGAGTTATTATTATATGATATATAATATATATGATAGTATAGATGATAGATATATAGATAGATAGATATACATAAGAGAATGTTATACTATATACCATATTACAAATATTTACATGAGTATATTATGGTTATAGTATATATAGTATATTAATATAGTATATATCTATATATATATGATATTTATATATATATTAGTATTCATAGCATATGACTATAATTACCTATATATATATACATATATATATATATATATATATATATATATATATTTATATATAAATAATATATATATATATATATTATATAAATTGAATATATAACACATATACACACACGACACATATATATATTTCTATATGAACCACACGACACCCACACACATATATTATATATATATAGTATATATATACATATATATTATATATCATATATATATATAATATTATTTATGTCTTGTGTGTGAGAGGTGGCTGAATACATAGTATATTTTATATTTATATATATATATATATATATATCATATATATTATATATATATATATTATATATATTATAGATGTTTGTGTGTGTATGTGTGTGTCTGTGTAAGATGTGTGGTGGATCTGTGTGATGTATGTGTGGTGTTATGGCTATATATATACTATGATATATATCATATTATATAGTATATATATGATATAATATAATATGTATAAGTATACATATATATATAATATATATAATCAATTTATATGCATATGATGTAGTTATGAATATATTATATATATATGTTATATATAATATATCTATCTCATATTATAGTATACTATATACACATTTATTTATTTATTTATCCTATTATCTATATTATATACTATATTCACATACTATTCAATATACACATCACACACACACACACACGGACACACTTATCAGGAAGCACCCAAAAACACACACAGATAATTGACGACACACACACCCATGCGCACGCATACGCAAACGCCACCTACAATTTATATGATTTTATATATATATATATATTATATTATATATATATATATATATATATATATGGTATAGATATATATATTTAGCTATAATAGTAATGCTGTAATAGGTGCATATAATAATGCATGCATATATATATATATATATAAGAGTATATATATATCTATAATATATATATAGTATAAATTATATTCTGTGTTGTGTGTGTGGTGTCGTGTGTGTGTGTGTGTGATGTGTGTGTGGTTTACTGCTTGTCTGTTGTATATATATGTGTGTGTGTGTATTGTTGTGTGTGTGTGTTGCGTAGCATATATATAGCATATATTATATTATATATATATAATATCTATATATATGTATGAATATCTAATAATATCATATATACATATATATATTAATATATATATAGTATACTATATTAATAGATGATATATATATATATCTATATTATATATATATAATATATATACTTATATATATATGCTATATATTTTTGTGGTGTTGTCCTATATACATTATATACATATATTTATTAAATATCTATTATATATATATCATATATATATCTATATATATCGTATATATATATATCTATATAATATTATTTGTT
>NW_023657228.1:2500-5000 GCF_015228065.2 Penaeus monodon | reverse complement strand
TGCCACGGTAGTTGCTACAGTCCCATCGACCCCCTTTTCCCCCTTCCAGAGAGGGATGACCACGCCCCTCAGCAGGTCAGGGGGAATGGTACCAGACTGCCAAATGGCAGTCAGGACTGTATGCAGGCCTGAGCCATTGGTTCACCCCCAGCCTTTAGCAGTTCAGCAGGGATATCACATATGCCTGCAGCTTTCCCACTCTCACCCTTGGAAATCGCCAGCCTAACCTCTGTTAGGGTAGGAGGTTCCTCGCTGAGGGGTGGGTCCGGCTCAGGCACTGCGACAATCACTTGACCCAAGCTAACTGTTGGAGGGTCCACCTGGTACAACTGTTCAAAATACTCACCCCAAAACGTTCACGAACCCCAACATGATCTGAGATGATCCGTCCACCCCCTTGATTGGACTGCATTTCATCTGTGAGGAGGGCTTAGGGTTCAGTTTCCTCAGGGCTTGGTAGGCGGGGCGAAGGTCATTTACCAAGAAATGGCCTTCAACCTCCTCAGCAAGTTTCCTGATGGGACTTTTCCTTGTCCCTTCTCAGCAGTGTCCGAGCCCTACGCACCATGGAACGTCGCAAGACTTGATTCCCATTCAGCCGAGCCTTGCGACACGCTTCAGTGGCCTCTAATGTCTCCAGGGAGATGGTATTCTGCCTTGTCCTTGGGCGTAAGCCAATGGACTCATGAGCTGCTTCGAGTGTTACGCGCTTTAAGGACTCCCACAGAGCAACTGGGTCTGTCAGGTTGCTGGTTTCTGTGAATAGGTCAGAGACTGCCGTGGTGAACCCACGGGCACATCCTCCTCCTTTGTCTGTCCAAGTGAAAAAACCTTTGGGTGGCCACTGGAGGGGGCGGGGAGTTTTGAAGTGGACCCACAGGTAGCCACAAGCAGCCTATGGTCGGTGCCACAGAACTCAGCACTCCGGTAAACCCCGCAGTTCTGGAGGATCCTCCAATCACGTGCTGACAAGAATGTGGCGATCTCCTTGGCCACATTACCCGTATCGCTGTACCAAGTCCAGCGATGCGAGTTGGAGCGCTGGTACCAGGAGCCAGAGATCCTCATTTTCTGGGACCTAGCAAAGATCCCGGAGAAGGAGGCTATTCTCGCTACTGGGATCAGCTCCCGAGCCATGGGGGCCGGGCAGACATCTCGTAGCCCGCTCGGTCACAGCCGGATACCGCATTGAAGTCACCCCGAACAATGCGAATGTCTCGCCGGGGGCAATCGTCTGCCACAGATGCGAGTTTGGCGTAGAACGCCTCTTTCACGTCGGTTTTTTAACATCGGTAGGAGCGTATACAGCAAAAGAGACAAGAAGCCAAAAGCATGCTTCAGTTCAATGCCATGATACGCTCACAACCGGTGTCACTCGACTACCGCGGGTGAAGGGCGACTGGAGATGGCTATGGCTACACCCTGGAGGTGGTGACCATCGCTGCGGCCCGACCAGTAGTAGGTGTAACCACCACACACTGATCGTGCCGCTACCAGGTCTTCTCACCTCGGAGAGGGCAGCCACCTCAACTCCCCGGGCGCTTCAATTCCCGTGATAGCAGAGGTAACCGCTCATCCTGCCGCAAGGACCCGGGTGATCCAAGCGCCTACCCGGAAAGCACGCCTGAGGTTAAGCCTCGGGTGGTCACTCCGGGGTGCACGCCACCTCTCCCCCCCCCAACACACCCCCAAATAAAAGGGGTCGGCAGGCTGTGGGACCCCCAATCCACCAGTGGGGTTCCCCAGGGCTTTACCCCCACAAGCTTCATGGTGGGTTTGCGCCTGCCGGGGGGCAGGCGGGACGAGTAACTCTCGTTCCAATCCTGTACCCCGACATTTGCCCTCCCAGTGGGGGCCCACAGCCCGCCTTACTTGCTGGGTGGGAGGGACAGACCCCTCCCCCCAGCATTTCCATTTACTTTAGACGTTGCCAGAGGGTCATTTGGGGGAGGAGGACTGGCAAGGCCCACCTCCCCTGAGCCGGCCCCATTACCCCAGGGTGGCTAGGGGGCAGGAGTTGGTACGAAGCCAGAGCGTGTCCCCACGCCGGGGGCCATAACTCCGTACCTATGGGGCCTTCCTGCTGCTCCGAGATCCCCCACAGATTTAGCCTGGGACCGCAAGGTACCCAGTTTCCCATGGGTGGCACGAGGAGGCACTGCAAAAGTCTTGATGATGGAGAGGCTGTGACCTGGCAGGGGGACTTATGCAGAAGCTGCTCCCTTTTTCGCACTGGGCTAGCCCGGGGTGGAAGCTGCAAGCGAGAAGGGATGCAAGCACTTAAAAACTATCTAGGCTACCACACCATCGCTTCACATCACCCTGCGGTGAAGCACCCACCCATAATATATATAATAATAATATATATATATATATATATATAATATATATATACACATCTATAAAAAAAGTGAAAGGTAGGTATATATATAAATATATATAAATATATATATATATATATATATATATATATATATTGTATGTGTGTGTGTGTGTGTGT
>NW_023657227.1:0-1955 GCF_015228065.2 Penaeus monodon | reverse complement strand
GGGGAAAAAAAAAAAAAAAAAAAAACCCGGGGGGGTGAGGGAGGAAGGAAAGTAATTTTTGGGGGGAAGGGGGAAAAAATGAAAAAAAAAAGGAAGGGGAAAAAAAAAAGGGGGGGGAAAAGGAGGGAAGGGAAAATTTTGGGGAAAAAAAAAAAAGGGAAGGGGAAAAGGAGGGGGGAATAAAGGGGGGGGGGGGGGAACGGGGGGGGGGGGGAAGGGGGGAAAAAAGAAAAAAAGAAAAAAAAAAGAAGAGAAAAAGAAAAAAGAAAAAAAAAAAAAAAAATCATTAAAAGACCCCCAAAGGAAAAAAAGAAAGGGGGGAAGGGAAGAAAAAAAAGGGAAGACGAGAAAAAGGCGCGGGAAAGAAAGCAGAAACAAAGAAAAGGAAAAACGAACCAGGAAGAGAAAGGGGAAAGAAAAGTTTTAAGAAAATGGAAGAATTAAAGAATTAAAGAGAGAAAAGGAAATGGAAAAAGGGGAAAAGGGGGGTTTTTAAAAAGAAAGAAAAAAAAGAAAAGGAAAAAAGAAGAAAGAACAGGGAAAGAAAGAAGAAAAACAGGAAAAAGAAAGAAAAAACGGACAAAGAAAAAAGAAGGAAAAGAAAAGAAGAGAGGAGAGAGGAGAAGAGAGGAGAGAGAGAGGAAGAAGAGGGAGAGGGAATAAGAGAGAGAAAGAAGAGAGAAAAGAGAAAAGAAGAAAGAGAGAGAGAGAGAGAGAGAAGGAGAAGGAGAGAGAGAGAGATGAGCAGAGAGAGAAAGAGAAAGCAGAGAGAGAGAGATGGATAAAAAGAGAAAGAGAAAAAGCGAGAGAGAGAGAGAAAGCAGAAGAAAGAGAGAGGGGGAGAGAGAGAGAGAGAAGAGAAGAGGAGAGAGAGAGAGAGAGAAGAGGGGGAAAAAGAGAAAGAAAGAGAGAGAGAGAGAGAGAAGAGAGAGAGATGAAAAGAGAGAGAGAGAGAGAAGAGAGGAGAGAGGGGAGAGAGAGAGAGAGAGAGGAGACTACAAACAAAACGAAATCTACACAAACTTTTACCCCCACCCCCCCCCTCCCCAACCCCGCAAACCCCACACCAACTTCTCCCCAAGGCCCTCCCTGCCCCCCCAAAGGGTCCCCCCTGCCCTCCCCAAGGTCCCTCCCTGCCCTCCCCTCCGCCCTGCAGCCCGCAACTCCCCGGGGAAAACGTCCTGGGGAAAATCCTCGCCTTTTCTACCCCGTCAGGATGAGGCTCTCCGCCGAGATCCCACAGTCCTCCGACAGCTTTTTCCTCACCCCCGGTCGTTTCGTTGGCTTCTATGCTTTCGCCTAGCTGGACCTGAAAGGCGTGGGGGTTTCGTTAGATTTTGGGTTGGAGTGTCAGTTTCAGACAGATTTTCAAAATTTATTTTTGAGCTTCAGAGGGAACTAATAAGTAGGGGTTTTTTTTTTAAAGATTATAATTTTTTTTTTTTTTTTTTTTTTTTTTTTTTTTTTTTTTTTTTTTTTTTCTTCAATAATTTCCCTTTACATTCCCTTTTTTCTTTTAAGGTCAAAAATAATTTTCATTTTATAAAAAATAACAAATACGGGATAAAACCCTATTCAGTTGCAAATGATAAAAGGTAGAATGAGAATGAATATCTTTACAATAAAGAGATTATCTGACCCGGTTTTAATTTCATCTTCGTCAGAAATACTAAATGAAAAGGGACCTTAAAAAAAAAACCCTCCCTTTTCTTATAACAAGCAACAAGTTGTCCCATTTTCCCTAATAAAAACTTGTACAGAATGGGCAAAAAATTATCTCAAAATAGTAACAATACTAATAATGACCACAATCAAAAAGATACACTACTTTTTTACTTTCTACTACTACTACTACACTTTCTACTACTTCATACACTACTACTAAATACTACTACTACTACCCCACTACTTTTCACTAACTACTTTCTTTTTTTTAAGGGGGGGGTATATATTAT
>NW_023657225.1:0-1959 GCF_015228065.2 Penaeus monodon | reverse complement strand
AAGAGAGAGAGAGAGAGAGAGAGAGAGAAGGAGAGAGAGAGAGAGAGAGAGGGGGAAAGAGAGAAAAGAAAAAAATGGGGAGGAAAAAGAGAGAGAAAATGGGGAGAGAGAGAGAAAGAGGAAGAGAGAGAGATGAAGAGAAGAGAGATGAGGAAGAGAGAGGAGAGATGGGGGAAAGGAGAGAGAGGGGAGAAGAGAGAGGGAGGAGAGAGAGATGAGGAGAGGGAGAAGGGGGGAGAAGAGGGGAAAAAGGGGGTGGGAGAGAGAGAGGGGAGAGGGAGAAGGGGAGAAGAGAGGAGAGGGAAAAAAAAGGGGGGGGGGGGGGAGAGGAGAGAGAGAGAGATGAGGGGGAGAGAGAGAAAATGAGAGAGAGAGAGATGAGGAGAGAGAGATGAGGAGAGAGAGAGATGAGAGAGAGAGATGAGGAGAGAGAGAGATGAGGAAAGAGAGAGATGAGGAGAGAGAGATGAGGAGAGGGAGAGATGAGGGACAGAGAGAGATGAGGGAGAGAGAGGAGATGAGGGAGAGAGAGAGATAAAAAAGGGGGGGGAAAAGAAAAAGAGAGAGAGAAAGAAAAGGAGGGGGGGAGATGAGGTGAGAGAGAGGTGAGGGAAGGATGGGAGAGAGAGAGAGAGATGAGAAGAGAGTAGGAGAGAGAGAAAGATGAGGAGAGAAGAGATGAGGAGGAGAGAGATGAGGGGAGAGAGATGAGTAGAGAATGAGGAGGGGAAAGAGAGATGAGTAGAGAGAGAAGATGAGAGAAGAGATGAGAAGAGAGATGAGAGAAGAGAGAAGAGAGAGAGAGAGAGAGGGGAGAAGAGAGAGGAGAGAGAGAAATGAGGAGAAAGAGAGAGATGAGGAGAGAGAGAGAGGTGTGGAGAGAGAGAGAGAGATGAGAGAGAGATGAGGAGAGAGAGAGAGAGAGAGAGAGAGAGAGAGAGAGGGGAAGGAGGAGAGAGAGAGAAAAGAGAGGGGAGAAGAGGGGAAGAGAGATGAGGAGAGAGAGAGAGAGAGAGAGAAGTGAGGAGAGAGAGAGAGAGAAGTGAGGAGAGAGAGAGATGAGAGAGAGAGAGAGAGAGAGAGAGAGAGAGAGAGAGAGAGAGAGAGAGAGAGAGAGAGAGAGAGAGAGAGAGAGATGAGGAGAGAGAGAGATGAGAGAGAGAGAGAGATGAGAGAGAGATGAGGAGAGAGAGAGATGAAGAGAGATAGAGAGAGAGATGAGGAGAGAGAGATTTGATTTGATTTGATAACATTTATTTACAGAATAGTGTACATGCCCTGCAAAAAGCCAGGGTAAGATACCAAAGTATCTATCCAATTGGCTGTGCTTCTATTCGTGTAGAGGGCTATTAGTCAAACATTATTGTTATATACATGCCTGATGGGCTGTGATATTATCACTATATAAAAATATCATTTGGCTGGTAAAAAACCTTTTATATCACTAATCATGTCAAAGACAAGACCAGTGTCTATAATAAAATTAATATAATCAACAAGTGCTAATCTGTGAACAGTACTATTTGATCGATAGGATGCAGTTTTTGTGCAACAGAGTAAGTAATGGTTAAGATTATGCGACTTGGGCGCTTTGCAAAGTTTGCAGTGGTGATATGAAACTGGTTTTGCCTCCAAAACTGCATCTTGTACATATTGTATAGTGTACTGATATCCTATGCGTAGTCTAGTCAAAGTAACCTGCTGTCTCCGAGACAGTCCATGATAGACTTTATAGGGTTTGTCTATATTGATGTCCCAGCAATACTCTCGTAATGCCAAATAGTACCATGTCCATCTTTTTCATCTTCTCAGTTGTCCATACCTGACCCTCATAATCTCGAAGACAGCTAATAACACGTTTTATTCATTTGGTTGAGAGATAGCGGCACTACATAATAGGACTTCATGGGAAAGTGCTAATCTGGCTAACGATCAGCCTGTCACACAATATATTATAAG
>NW_023657222.1:0-1996 GCF_015228065.2 Penaeus monodon | reverse complement strand
GGATAAAAAATAAGGGGAAAAAAAAAAGAAAAATAAAAAAAAAAAATAATAAATAAATAAAAATAGAAAAAAGATTTTTTAAAAGAAAAAAAAAATAAATAGAAATAAAAAGATAAATATAATAGAAAATAAAAAAAAAAAAAAAGGGGGAAAATAAAAAAAAAGAAAAATAAAAAAAAAGAAAAGAGAAGTAAATAAAAAAAAAAAATAATAAAAGAAAAAGAGAGAAAAAAAAAATAACAAAATAAAAGGATAAAGAAAAAAGGGGAAAATAAGATAAAACGAAAAAAAAATAAAAATTTTTAAAATTTAATTAAAGGAAAAATAAACTAAATATAAAAAAAAAAATGATATATAAAATAAAATATAATAATAAATATATAAAAAAAATAAC
Source organism: Penaeus monodon (assembly GCF_015228065.2). Taxonomy (NCBI): domain Eukaryota; kingdom Metazoa; phylum Arthropoda; class Malacostraca; order Decapoda; family Penaeidae; genus Penaeus; species Penaeus monodon. The sequence goes on along the minus strand of NW_023657222.1, from coordinate 1,602 downwards.
TAATAAATAATAATATAGAAATATATATATAATTTATAATAATAATATTAAATATATAATATAATAATAAAATATATAATTAAAACAAATATATATATAAAAAAAATAGGGGTATATAAAAATAATAAATATATAAAATATAAAATAAAATTTTAAAAACAAAAAAATATATATAATAAATAAAATAAAATTAAAAAATACAAATAGAAAAAATATAAAAATAATTTAAATAATATATTAAAAAAATAAAAAATTTATATAAAATATAATAAATAATCTAAATATTACATAAATATAATATAATTGGTGTGATATGAAAAATAGTAAGTGGGGGATTAATATATAAATATAATATAAAATAATAAAATTATGTAATATATAATTAAATATAAATATTTATAAAAAAAAATAATATACAAAAATTTTATATATATATATAATATAATATATAAATAGATAGAATAAGGATATATATATAGATATAAACAAAATATAAGATAGAATATAATAAAAGGGATGAATAAAACAGGATATATATATATAGAAATGAATAGAAATAGAGATTATATAGATAAATATAAATAAGAAAAATAATAGAAATAAAAGAAAAAGAGAAGAATAAAAACATATATATAAAATCAAAAAGAATAGTAGATAATATATTAAGATAATAGAAGATATATATAAAATAAATAAAATAGATATAAATATATAAGATATATATATAATATAATAGATATTATAGATATAGATAATATGCATGTTATAGAGAGACAAAATAGATAATTTATAATGATATGAGTAATGATGTGATATATTATATATGGAAAAATATAATATATAAACTATATATAAAAGAGAAAATAATAGAGATATAAGAAATAATATAAAATTAAATAAAGATAAAGATAGAGAATACAGAGAAGAAGAAGAGAATATAAACAGAAAATATAAGAATATGATATATATATATAGAGAGATAGATATAGATAAAAAATATATATAATAATAATACAATAATAGATAAAGAAAAAATATAGAATATATAAAAATAGAATATATATATATAAATATAATAATAAAAATATATAGATATAAAATTAGATTAATATAATAATCATAAAAGATAATACATATAGATATATAATATAAGAAGAAAAGAGAAGAATTAAGAAATATAGTAATGATAAAAGAAAATATATATATAAATACAAAATAAAATTATATAATATATAAAATATATAATAACATAAATATAGTAGATATATAATATATATATATATATAAATATATATTATAATATAGTATATATATATATATATATATATATGTGGTATTATAGATATATATATATATATATACATATATATAAAATACATAAATATAATACAATATAATAATATATAAAATTTAATATATATAATAATATATTATATATATAAATAATATATATAGTATATATATATATATATAATATATATATATGTATATATATATATATAATAATATATATATATATTTTATATATAATTATATATAATAATATATAAAAACACCCCACGCACACGACACGCACACGCACACGCACACGAAAAGCACACA
>NW_023657221.1:0-2004 GCF_015228065.2 Penaeus monodon | reverse complement strand
TATATTAATTATAAAAGTTATTGGAATATATAACAAGTCTTTTTGTGATATATATAAAAAATTAAAATGTGGAAATATTATAAAAATAAGGATATAATAAAAGTTATTTTGGAATATATTAAAAAGTTATTGTGATAAAAAAAATTATATGTTTATTTAAATACTCTATATGTAATATATATATAAGTATTAGTTATTATATTAATATATATATATATTAATTATATATATATAATATATAATATATATAATATAATATACATATTAACAATATAATACTATAATCTATATATAAAAAGTATATTTTTAATATTGTATTTTTTTTATTTAAAATATATATATATATATATATATTTTATATATATATTATATGTAAAGTATAATGTAATTTTTATATATATATAAATATAAAAATCTTTCTATATTAATATATTATATTTTTATATATTATTTTAAATTCTTATATCTTTTTAATAAAAAATTATAAAATTTTTTATGTTTTATTTATTATATATTAATTTTATTAAATATATATATATATATTTATTAATCTATTCCATTTATATATTCATATTATTATCATTTTCCTTTTTTTTATTCAATATATTTATTTACCTATTAAACTTTTATATATTTTCCATATCTTTAAAATTTCATTCTTTTATATATAATACTTTTAAAAATTTAATATAACTTTATATCTTATTCTTATCTTTTATATACCTATAATTATAAAATTTAATATTATATCAAATTATACTTTTTATATATATATATCTTCTTTTTTCCTATCTTTATCTATTCCCTATTTTTTTATTTATCATATATTATCTCTTTTATAAACTATCTATATATACCTATAATTTTAGATATAATATAACTTTTTTATTCAATTTAAAATTTTTTTCACTATAACTTTATATTCATTTTTTTTATATACTATCTTTTATTTATCCTTTTATATATATCCTATTATATTATTTTAAAAATTTTATATATTATAATAAAATATCTATCTTTTTTATATCATTTATAAAATTAAATATTTTTATATATAATATCTTTCCTTTTAAAAGATATATATATTAAAAATTATATTTATTATTTTATTTTTTATTTATTTTTTTTCACTATATTATTATTTATATTTTTTATATATTATTTTAAAATATTTTATTATTTTATATCTATATTTTTAATTTTTTCCCAAAACAACATAATTATTTTCTATTTTTAAAATATATATATATTATAATATATATATTAATATATATAAAAATTATATTATTTTGTTTTTTTTTAAAACCCCCAAATATTTTAATATGTATATTTTATATATATATATATATATATAATAATTATATATATATATATATATATATATATATATATTATATATATATATATATATATATGTGTGTGTGTGTGTGTGTACATGTACACGTATATATATATATGTACATTACAACGTATATATATATATATATACATATATTTATATATATATATATATATATAACGTATATATGGTATGTGTATGTGTATACCGTAGTATATATAAGTACTATATATATGTATATATATAATCTATATATGATTAGTATATATATTAATATATATATATATATATATATATATATATATATATATATATATATATATATATATATACGTATGTTGTGTGTATGTATATATAAATGTATGGACCATTGAAACCTAAAAGAATTCTCAATTTATTAAGAGAAATTTCTATCCTTCCCCCACCATACTGGTGACTGATGCCCTGTTTTCAGAAACCCAGTCATGAAATGTAGAATTTACACTGTCTTTCATTTACTTCAATATAGCGGTTGTCTGTGACCCCACCTCCATGGTACCAAAGCCTGCTCCCCCAAAGATGCTCTCAGGGGCTACATCTGTTAAAGTAAGTTTAGTTTGTATTTTTCACTTGTTTTGTATATTTATAACTGTTATGGTAGTTTTAATTTTATTTTTAAAAATTTC
>NW_023657219.1:0-2018 GCF_015228065.2 Penaeus monodon | reverse complement strand
CACCCCCCCCCAACACACACACCCCCCCCCCCCCCGACACACACCCCACACACACAAAAACAAACCCCACACACATTGAAAAAAAAAAAACCCAAAAAACACACCCACACACGCAACACCCAACCAAACACACACACCCCACACACACACACAAGACGAAACCCACGCACACGCACACAACAAACACACACATCAACAACACTACACCACACACACAACCCAACAGAACACCCTCCCCACCAAAAAAACACACCACAACCACCACACACACAAACACAAAAAAAACACACAACACACCCGTACAAAAAAAAACCACACAAACCACCCCACATAAGACACACACACACGCACACCAGACACCCCACACAAAAACCGTACAAAAAAAAAAAAAAAAAAAAAAAAAAAAAAAAAAAAAAAAAACCAACAAAACACCCCAACACACACACACACACAACAGACAGAAAAGCCTTGCTCACAAACCCTAAGGTATTACTTAAAACAAACACACAAACACAAACACACACACACATAACACACACACACACAACACACACACACACCCACACACACACATAACACACACACACAACACAAAACACACACACACCCCCACAACAACAGAAAAGCCTTGCTCAAAAACCCCTAAGGTATTCAAAATAACATGATATATATTATATATATATATATTTATAGTTTTTTTATATATTTAATATATAATATATAAAATTATATAGTATAAAATATTATATATATTTTTATTATAAAAAATATAAAATTTTTTATATATATATATATAATAAAATATTATATATATAATATATATATATATATAAAATATTTATATTAATATATAAAATATTTTAAAATATAAAATAATAATATTTTAATTTTTTAATTATATATATATATATTATATATTTTATCTATATATATATATATATATAATATATATTATATATTTTATATAAAATTTATAATATATTATAATATATATATATAAAAGATAAAAAATATTAAAAAAGAGGTGGGGAAAAATTTTTAAATCAAAAAAAACTGACAGCTGTAGCCCAGAAAAGCCTTCCCTTTAAAACCCTAAAGGTATTAAAAAAATACAACACCCAAAACAAAAAATGTCAAAAACCCGGGATTTTATATATTATATTATTATATAAAATTAATATATTTTATAATATTTTATATATATATATATATAATATATATATATATATATATAATATATTATATATATAGATATAAAAATATTAAAATTATATATATATATATATATAATATTATTATATTTTTAATTATCATATATATATTTAATTATATATATATAAAATATATTCATTTTTATTTTGACAACCTTGGGGTTTTGTGACCCGGCTTTTCTTCTGTTTGGGGGTTTTTGTGTGTGTGTTTGTTTTGGGTGGTGTGTGTTTTTTGTGTGTGTGGGTGTTTTTGGTGTGTGTGTGTGTTATTGTGTGTTTTTTTGTGTGGGTGTTTTTGGGTGTTTGTGTGTTTGTTTTAAGTAATACCTTAGGGTTTGTGAGCAAGGCTTTTCTGTCTGTTGTGTGTGTGTGTCTGTGTGTCTTATGTGTGGGTTTTTTTTTTTTTTTTTTTTTTTTTTTTTTTTTTTTTTTTTTTTTTTTTTGTACGGTTTGTGTGTGTGTGTCTGGTGTGCGTGTGTGTGTGTCTTATGTGTGTGTTTGTGTGTTTTTTTTTTGTACGGTTTGTGTGTGTGTGTGTGTGTGTGTGTGTGTGTGTGTGTGTGCGCTTGTCTCTCTGTTGTGTGTGTGTGTTTGTGTGCGTGCGTGCATGCGCGCTTGTCTCTGTTATGTGTGTGTGTGTGTGTGTGTGTGTGTGTGTGTTGTGTGTGTGTGTGTGTTGCGTGTGCGTGTGTGTGTGTGTTGCGTGTGTTGAGTGTGTGTGTGAGTGTGTGTGTGTATGTGTATGTGTTGTATGTGTGCATGTGTGTATGTGTGTTGTGTGTGTGTTTTGTGTGTGTGTGTTTTGTG
>NW_023657218.1:0-2018 GCF_015228065.2 Penaeus monodon | reverse complement strand
ACCTTGACTTGCCGTTGAAGTCACTTGTGGCGGCTCTTGATGCATTTAGCAATGAGGCGAAGCCCCTAGGCCTAGAGGTTCTCCTGGACCAAGACAAGATTCAGGACTTTGGGGGCCTGTTAGGGGAACCCGTTCAGTCGATCCATGCTTGCAGCGAGGACGTTGAAGTCACAGAAAGTTTACATACCTTGGTAGTGTAGTCCATATCTCTGGGTTGTCAGACCAGGAAGTCAGTAGACGGATTGGTCTGGCAACAGGAGCCATGAACTCGATCAACAAGAGCGTTTGGAGATGTCGGTACCTATGCAGAAGGACCAAGCTGCGTGTCTTCAAGGCCTTGATACTTCCAGTTTGCTCTATGGAAGCGAAACCTGGACGCTACCAGTGCCTTGGAGTCTCGCCTGATGCCTTTGTAACAAGCCCTTCGCCGGATCATGGTGTACATGGCAGGACCACGTGGCCAACCGGGGTACACCGGAGACCGGCATGGGACCGTGACTGCATAATCCGGATCGCCAACGCAGGCATGAGGGGCACCAGCGCGCCCCCTAGAGACGACCCTGCCCACAGGATGAGAGATAGAGAGAAACACGGAGAGAAGTGAGAAAGAGAAGAGAGGACAGAGAGAGAGATGAGAGAGAGAGAGATAGAGAGAGAGAGGACAGGTAGAGAAGACAGGAGATGAGAGAAGGTAGAGAGATACAGAGATATGAGAGAGAGAAGAGATGAGGATGAGATAGGAGAGAGAGAGAGAGGATGAGAGAAGATAGAAGAAAAGAGAGAGAGATAGAGAGAGAGAGAGAGAGGAAAAGAGAGAGAGAGAGAGAGAGAGAGAGAAGAGAGAGAGAGATAGAGATAGTGAGAGAGAGATAGAGAGAGAGAGAGAGAGAGGAAGAGAGATAGGAGAGAAGGGGACAGAAGGAGAGAGAGAGAGAGAGAGAGAGAGATAGAGACCCACACACGAAGGAATAAGAGAGAGAGAGAGAGAAAAGAGAGAAGAAAAAGAGAGAAGAAGGAAGAGAAGGGAGAAAAAGGAAAAGAGGAAGAAAAAAAAGAAAGAAAAAATGAAAAAAAAATAATAATAAAAAAGAAAAAAAAAAAAAAAGAACCCACGATAAACAAAAAAAAAAATAAAGAAATAAAGAAAGAAACGAAAATAAAATAAGGGAATAAAAAATATAAATACAAAAAAAAAAAGGATAAATAGAATAAAACGTAAGTATAAAATACAGTAAATAAAAATAATAAAATAATAGAATAAGAAAAAAAAAATAAAAAAAAAAAAAGGGGACACAGACACCAAAAGAGATATAAATAGAGAAATGAGAATAAAGAGAAAGAAAAAGAAAAAAAACAAAAATGACAAGGAGAGAAAATAGAAAGAAAAGAAAAAAGAATATAGACAAAGATAAATAATAAAACTATATGGGAGAGAGATAAAAATAAGAAATAGAGAAAAGATAAAAACGACAAAAGAAAAAGAAGAGATAGAAGAAGAAGAAGAGATGAAAAAAGTATGACAATGAGAGAAGAGAAAAAAAAATAAAAAAAATAGAAATAAAAATAATAAGAGATGAAGAGGAATGATAAGAGAGAAGATATAAATAGATAAAAAAATAAGGTACATAACGTATAAAGAGATAGACGAAGATAAAAGAAAAGAAATAAAAAAAAAAAGAGAAAAAGAAGAAAACGGAGAGGGAGAAGAGGCCGGGATAAAATAAAGGGAAAAGATAGAAAAAAAAAGAAAAAGATAAAAAAAAAAAAGAAGGAAAAAAAAATTAGAAGATAGAAGAAAAAGAGAGAGAAGAATAGAGATAGAGAGATAGGGAATAAAAAGAGAGAGAAAAAAAATAGAAAAAAAAAGAAAATAAAAAAAAAAAAAGAAAAAAAGAAAAAGAAAAGACAGAAACCCAAAAAATAAGGACAAACAGAGAACAAAAAAAACAGAATACAAACAGAAAAAAAAGAAAAAAAAAAAAAAAGAAAAAAAAACAAAACAAAACAAAACAAAAAAA
>NW_023657217.1:20000-28402 GCF_015228065.2 Penaeus monodon | reverse complement strand
GCTGCGCTTGGGGGGGGGGTCGTATTAGTTGTTTCCTTCTACTTCGAATTGTAATTCAATTAGCCTCTGACCATTCCATGGTCGCTTCCACCATTTACTGTATAATATCTTCCACAATTTTTACTATATCGCGCCAGTTTAAAATTATGAAGTATGAAGTCAATTTCGTTTTTGACATCGATCCCATGTCCACTTCTGTCTTAGTCTTTCTTCAGAGAATGTATTCATTGATATTGAGTGGATCGATCTCCGCACAATCGCCTCATAAACATTTGCCACCTCACCATTCCTATTTTGGTTATTCAGTGATTCCCCACTACGGTTTCTCCTTTTGTCTTTTAACCTATATTGCCATTAAAATCTCCCATCGTTATTGTAAACTAGTTTTACTCTCTCGCTGGCTTAAATAACATCTTCATAGAAACCTCTCATTTCTTCATTACTATTGCTGCAGGTGGACATAAAATTGAACAATCTTTAAATTGTACTGTTGTTTATTGTACTGGAAACCCACTCTTATACTATAAATTCCATGATAATTCTTTTCTAAAACGTAGTGAACTAAGAAACCTAACCCTAATTCCTGCTTGTTACCTGGGGTTTACCTCTCCAATAGAAATACTTATCCAACATTAGTCTCTTTTGTTCTTCGCCTACTCTTCTAACTCACAAAGTCCGACAACTCCAATATAATGCAGAGAGTTCATTCTCATTGTCCTTATAATTATATGTGCAAAGGTTCATCAACATCAGAACGGCCTGTCTTTTAACCGGAGATTTTTTAGCAACCCTCTGCTCTGGAGCGATCCCGATCGCCTCCGTAACCAGGGACTCCTTTGCCTCTGGGGAATGTCTCAAGGGCCGTTGCTCTATTTGTGGCAGTCATGGTTTTTGATTGAGAGCAGACAGCCACTTCCCCCACTGTAAAGGCCAAAATGGATGGGCCCTACAAAGAGTAGGGTAGGTGGCGAGCTTAAGGTGTAAGTATACGACCAAGATGTCTTGACTACTTTTATTATAAAGTATGATGGGAGTACGAGCTGCGCCGAGGAACGAGTGTTTGCTCCCCGGCTCCCCGCAGGGAGTCTGCCTGTCATATCCTACAGTGGTCTAAGATGGCATAGATTTAGGCGTGCTTAACATATGATAATCACTGGTGATGAAAGGTAGGTGTTACAACAATGCATAACCTTGTGGAAGGGATATACAACACAACCTTGGAATGTCTAGTGCGGCAACGAGAGACGGAAAATCATGTAAAGCAATGGACCATATTATAATGTATGTGTTGTATGTGGGAAGACAGGCATGTAACAATAAACATAAGATTATACAAGTCATGTAGAATAATAACAAGAGATACATAGAATAACATGGGCATACTATTTCGGTAACATCACGGTATATAAAGCTGGGTTACACCCACCACCTAGCTGCTAAGGTTAACTTTTGTTGGGGGGATGTATTGTTGTGGTAGTGTGGCGTGCGTGTGTGTGGTGTGTGTGTGTGTGTGTGTGTGTGTGTGTGTGGGTGGTGTGTGTGTGTGTGTGTGTGCGTGTGTGTGTGAGTGAATGTATGTGTTGGTGTGCGCGTGTGTGTGTGAGTGAATGAGTGAGGAGTGGAGTGGGTGAGTGAGTGAATGAGTGAGTTAGTGAGTGAGTGTTTGTGTGTGTGTGTGTGTGTGTGTGTTGTGTGTGTGTGTGTGTGTGTGTGTGTGTGTGTATAAATGTGTATATATTGTTATAATGTATAATATATATACATATATATAAATATATGTGTGGTATCTCTCTCTCATCTCTCTCTCTTTCTCTCTCTCTCTCGTCTCGCGCATTCACTCTCTCTCTCCTCTCTCTTCGTCGTCTCTCTCTCTCTCTCTCTCTCTCTCCTCGCTATATATATATATATATATTATATATATATATATTATATATATCTATATATATATATATATATATTCACGCACATACGCACGACACAGCGCACACCACACACACACCCACCACACACACACACACACACACACACACACACACACACCACACACACACCCACACCACACCCATATATATATATATATATATATATATATAATATATATATATATTATATATATAATGTAATATATATGCATAAATCTATATATTGTATATATATTAATATATGTATTATATAATTTTTATATATATATATATAGATATATAATTATTATATATATATATATATAATATATATATATTTATATTTTATATATATGTATAATATCATATATATCTATATATATATATAATATATATATAGATATATATTATTATATCTAATCTATATGTGCTAATGTATATATGTATGCGTGTTGTGTGTGTGTGTGTGTGTGTGTGTGTGTGTGTGTGTGTGTGTGTGTGTGTGTGTGTGTGTGTGTGTGTGGTGTGTGTCTATATATATATATACTTAATATATATATATATATTTATATATTTTAATATATAATTATATATATATATTTTTTTTTTTTTTTTTTTTTTTTTTGTTTTTTTTTTTTTTTTTTTTATCTATTTGTTTGTATAGTTGTATGTGTGTGTGTTTTGTGTTTGTGTTTGTGTTTTATATATATATATATATATATATATATATATATATTATATCATATGTATCTATATACATATATTGTGTAGTATACCATGTATTAATAACTATATATATATATATATATATTAGATAGATATATATAATATATATATATCACACACACACACACACACCCACCCCCACACACACAACCACAACGAGGACACACACACACACACACACCACACACCACACACACACACACACACAAGCACACACACCACACACACACACACACACACAACACACACACACACACACACACACACACACACACATACCACACATACACAAACATAGCCCGTAACGCAAGTCAGCTAGGAGAAGGCAATTCTGATCCCAAACCTCCATTTGCCTTGTGGATTCATTCACTAAGAGAAAGGCTTCGGAGTAACCCCATCATCCATGTGGAGAGGGGGGACCTGCTATCTAGGTAATCAACCTGTCGAACCATTACACCCCTGCCCACTCGCGCCCGGAGAGGTCACTCTAGCTTCGCCTCTCAGTGTGGAAACAACACGGGAGCACATGATTTCACTGTTTAGGAACACCCTGCTGAAGATGGTTTGAACCTAGGAAATAAGGGATCCGAACCGCCTGATGACAGTGCCCATGCTCCCACTCTTAACATCCACAGCAGAAGCAAAGAACAGTCTTATAACCAAAATCAGCAACGTACACCAAGAAAATAACCCCCAAGGAACACTTCACATTCTGGGTGATTCAATGCCTGAGTGATGTGCCGATTCACGACTCATGGCCTTCCTGTCCTTTGGACACTTTGGAGTTGGCAAGATCAATGAAAATGGGCAGCGCAACACAAGGTGGTCATGGCGCCATCCTCCCTGCTCAAAGCATTTGCCTCAGCTGGAATACTGCAATACTGAACACTCTCTCGTCTGCTAAGATCAGGCTCCATCCTAAGAACTTCCACAGCTCCAACAGAAAGCAAACATCGCATCAATACCACCAGCACTACAGCTTCCAGAATGTTTGAAGTCTCCAAAAAAAAAAGAAACCCCTCCAAGAAGGCTCTGTCTGTCGCATCACCAGCACTGCTCTACCTCTGAGAAATGGGAACCACCTCCGGTAGGCCTTTCAGAAAACAACCTTTGCAACCTTTGGAAAAAGACCTCTAAAGGACAACGACTGTTTTGATGCCAAGTCCAGCAAGATGTCCCCATCAATTGATACAAAACTGCTGCCCTTTGCTGGAATACAAGCTCCCAGCCCACCTGAATACAGGTGGTTAAGCTCTACTCCAGAGCTCTACTCCAGAGAGACAACAGTCGTCGCCTCAAGCTCTTGATGCCCATTGAGCCTCTGCCCATCATGGAAGGAATTAGATGCCGAACCAACCCTTGCTGAACTTCACCTAGCAATTGACGCTGCACATAGCAGTTGACAGCAGCAAAGCACCTGGTACCGAAAATGGTATTTTCACCAGATCTCATCAAGTTCTGCAAAGACTCTTACTACAGCCTCTTTCACGACGTCCTTTAGTACCAGTGTTGAGAGAGTGAGCTGTGCCGCAAGACATGAAGATTGCCAAGATTGTCACCCTCTACAGAAATAAGGGTGACAAGGAACATTGTAACACCTACAGAGTCTCTCTCTCCTGGAGCATCGTGGGAAAACCTCTTACCCGTGTCATCTTGTGCACCTCCTGAACTTTGCCCCCCCCCTGGGCATTCTACCCCGAGTCCACAGTGCGGCTTCCGGCTGAAACGCGCTTCCATGACATGATATTCTCCTACATCAACTTCAGGAGAAATGCCCAGAAACAACCAGCCACCTCCATACATAGCCTTCATAAACCTGACAAAGACCTCCATCCTAGTCAGCAGGGAAGGGCTATTCAAGCATCCTCACAAAGAATGATCGCCTCCTAAAACTCTAGTACTCATCAGATCCTTTCATGAAAACATAAGGCACAAATATGCAGTACGAGGCCGCATATCCAACCCATTTGACATCAAGGATGTGTCCTTGGCTCCCCCCTTTTTTGGCATCTTCTTCGCCCTGCTCAAAATCAATGCTTTTGGAACTGCAACAGAAGGGTGTACCTACGCACCAGATCCGCGGTCGTCTTTTTCAACCTGGCTCGGCTTGAAATCAAAAACAAAAGTGATGGAGAAAAACAATTAGGGACATGCTTTTTGCTGCTGCTTCTGCTGTCCCTTTCGCACACTGAGCAAAAGCTCTAATACCTCAATGGATAGTTTTCCCATGTCTGCAAAGATTCTCGGACTGACAATCAAGCCGGAAAAATAAGAGCCCAACAATGCTGAGTAGGATGTGGATCTGCACCGCCCACTGCTGGTGCAGTATCCCCATTCCTAACAGCATTTGGTCCTAATTCAGCATGTTTGGTCGTACACCAGTTCACTACCTTGAATCCATCAATCAGTGACAAACCTGTCTCTTGATGCCCGAGATCAACAAGCGCATCGTGCAAGAGCTGCTACCGACCTCAGGACGCCCTCACCACCCGCGTCTGGGAGAAACCCAATGCTGAAAATTCAAACCAGATGGCAGTGCACAACGCCTGCATCGTCCAGCACTCTCCTTTAAGGAGCGAAAACATGGGACAACATACTCCAAACAGGCGCAAGCTGAACCAGCTTCCACTTGCCTCTCAATCCATTGCATCCTCGTCATCCACAGAAGTGACAAAGTCAACCAACGGCCCAGGCCCGCGAGCGTGCAGGTCGTTCCCCACCATGTGTCACACTACTCAGACAACGCAGACTCCGATGGCTCAGCCCACGTGCGAAGATGTAGGATGGAGGACGCATTCCCAGGATCACTATGGCGAACTTACCTCCGGCCAGAGGAGCGTTGGGCCCGACCCAAACTGCGCTTACAAGACGTCTGCAGCGTGAACATGACACCCTGGACATCAAGAACTGGAAGAGGTAGCAGCCCGACCGCAGCAAACTGGCGCAGTGTTCACTCCACAAACATCGGAATCTGGTGAAGAAAAGATCCCGCCACCGAACAGCCACGAAAAGAGAGCCAAGCGGAAGGCATTTACTCCCAGCCACCTTCCACATTGCATCAGATGGCGGCCGAGAGTGGCCATTCCGGCATTGTACTAACCAACCATAGCCGCGCTGTCGATAAGCAAAACAAGTGACTTTCTTTAGCAGGCGCGAATTCCTTAGTCGACAATCGACTGACGGAGGCCTACTATATAGGGATAATATATATATATAATTCGTTGGTGCGTTGGGCCAGGGAACTCACCTCGATTTCCTACCTAGCCACTGGGTGGCCAAGTCCCAGCCCCCAGTCAGTGCTGGTCCCAAGCCCCGATATAAATAGAGAGAATGATTACCTAAAAAAGGTAACACCGCATTCTCCGTGGAAAGGACTGGGGGACCCTACACGTACTCACTCCAAGATCAATCACAACATGAAAACTACAATTAAGTATCATGCCTTGTGACCACTGGCGGCTTCAGACAATGAAACCTACCCGTTAAGATATAATATATATATATATATCTAGATATAATAGATATATAAAATTATATATATATATAATAATATATAAATTATATATATAATATAATCTAAAAAAAAAAAATATATATGCACTCTTCTTTTACGGAGGTTCATGTCTGAGCCGCCGTGGTCCAGCATGATACTTATTGTATTTTCATGTTGTGATGCTCTTGTAGTGAGTACGTGGAGGGTCCCGCAGTTCTTTCCACTGAAAAGTAACTGTGGTGCGTGCGTGCGTGCGCGTGCGACGATCGCTCGCGCATATGATATATTGCTCTTACTGATTTTTTTTTGTACACACAGCGGTATGAAATAAAACGGAGTTTTCACACTAGGAAAGAGTAATAACTTGTTACCAAACCATTTTATATATATATATATATATATATATATAATATATAATTATATATAATATATAGATATTATACTAGGTGTGTGTGTGTTGTGTGTGTGTGTGTGTGTGTGTGTGGTGTGTGGTGTGTGTGTGTGTGTGTGTGTGTGTGTGTGTGGTGTGTGGTGTGTGTGCCCCCCTCCCCACACATAATGCACATTTCCACACAACTTTAACCGTCGCTCTTTGTGATATCAGCTGACAAGAAAGGAAGACATTGCTGATCCAGTACACTGCAAGCTGGTGTGTCCGTATGATGGGGCCACGAGGGGTCGACCATTGAACGTCCGGTCCGCCCTGCGTCCGCCAGCTTCCGTTTGGACGTCGTCATTGACTGCGGTCGGATACGAATTTCAACTCCATCCAGTGTAGGAAATGAGGCTTATGAACCACACATGTCACACCGCCGCAGGGGTCTCATGTTTTTCTAACAAGTGAGTCAGGTCCACATGTCTTCTAATGATAACTACTACAGTACATACCTTAATTGCTTCGCGTTCGCAAGAACCTTATGCGAGATTCTGCTTTTCAAGAAAAGGAGAGTAGACGCCAAGCTGAGGTCCCCTGTTGTCTTACGGACTTGGCGGGGTCCGAGGCTCTTCGAGGCGGTAATTCGGAGGGCTGGCAGAGCCGGCGGAATCATTTCCCGCTCGGTTTTGATTTACCTTGGCTGGTTTCTTACGCAACAGAGAGGTACTGCAGTCCCCACAGTAGGGGAACTGATCTTCTGGATTGTATTTATGTAACATTTTATCTTTACGTCATCTCCGTATTGTTTCCATTGTGAGAAAATGGCTACGATTATTAGGTCTTTTCATTGATTCTGTTTGTTATGGATGCCTAAACAAATAACCACAACACATGCCACGCATAGCGTACTTTCGGATTTAACAGTAGAATACATACAAACAAATACAACATTGACGGCATGATATCCAACATCCTTGGTTGCACGATCAGCACACAGTGAGGGCGGCGCCCTGATTTGGTGGAGGATCTATCATATCAGAAGAACTATGTAACTGACGGCAAGGGCATTGTTTGAAACCGTATAGGCGAACCTCGGTTTCGTGTGACTTCACGAGCCGGAGACTCAATTCCCGCTTCGTTTAAGGCAGTTGTTGGAGCAGGTGGGATAGGCTTGCGCTCCTGCGCAAGTTCATTCTATTATTATTCCATTTTTTTTTGTTTCCCAACTCACTCATGCTCAATTAAGTTGTTAGTTAATCTGCATAAGTTAAGCATGAATCTGATTATAAGTCAATATCACAATTCATTAATCCTCATCTGATCATGTGTTCGAAATTTTTTTTTGGACCAAGGTTATGGGTCCCAGACGCTTACGGAGAACATATTCCTCTTGAACAAACGACATCGCTCTTATCAGATTCAGCGAATTAACGGCAGAGGCTTCAGTATGCACCAGGCTTTAAAGCTGGGAACTACTGACAGGGATTAGCACCTTTTCGGTCGGTCCTGCCTGGGGCGCCCGGTGTCGGGAGTCAAGCGTTTTTAATGCAGAGACCACTGCTAATTTTATTTTTTTGCAATAATATCTTTAATTTGTGAATCGTGTCCAGAAACTGCGTTAAATATATTAGGTTGTTACAAGATTATCAAAACGCTTTTTGAAGCCATTCTAAAAGCGCTCTAACCAGTACGGAATTGCAAAGGCGGCTGAGTGGAACCGGCAGGGAAAGGTCGATAGTGGAGCCGGAAAAATCATTATCAGTAATGGTATTAGACCGATAAGTCTTCCCACTCCTTCTTAGGAAATTTGTAGGTTAGAATTGAAGAGTCCAATGAAGAGATTCTAAGAGACATTTAAGAATTTCATTGTACAATGTGTGTCATTGTGTTTTGTACGAACCTCTGT
>NW_023657217.1:0-12500 GCF_015228065.2 Penaeus monodon | reverse complement strand
CTTCTGATATGAATAGATTCCTCCACAAATCAGGGCGCCGCCTCCTGTGTGCTGATCGGGCACCAAGGTGTTGATATCATGCCGTCCCAAGTTGTAATTTGGTTTGTCTGTATTCTACTGAAAATCTAATAGTACCGCTATGCGTGGCATGTGTTTTGGTATTTGTGTATGCATCCATAACATAACAGAATCCAATGAAAAGACCTAATTAAATATTGCCATTCTCACAAGGGAAAATACGGAGTTACGTAAGATATAATTTACTAAATACAATCCCAGAACGATCAAGGTTCCCCATACTGTTGGGAATCAGTACCTCTCTGTGTTGCGTAAGGAAACAGCCAAGGGAATCAAACCGAGCGGGGAATGATTCCGCCCCCGGCTTCTTGGCCAGCCCTCCGTATATACCGCCTCGAAGAGTCCCTCGGAAACCCCCTCAGTCCCGTAGACAACAGGACCTCAGCTTGGCTCCTATTCTCCTTTCCTTGAAAAGCAGAATCTCGCATAAGGTTTCTTGCGAACGAAGCCGAAGCAAATTAAAAGGCTTAATGCTGTATTTTAGTTATCATTTAGAAGACATTGACTGACCTCCACTTGTTTAGAACATGAGAAACCCCTGCGGCGGTTGGTGACATGGTGTGGTTCCTAAGCCTAAAGTCTACACTGATGGAAGTTTGAACTTCGTATCCGACGACAGTCCATACGACGTTCCCAAACGGAGCCCCTGGCGACGCGCAGGGGACCGGACGTTGCAATGGCGTCCCCCTCGTGGCCCATCCAATAACGACACACCACCTGCAGTGGTACTGATTTCAGCAAATGTCCTTCCTTTCTTGTCGCTGATATCAACAAAAGCGACGGTTTTAGTTGTGTGGGAAATGGTGCATATGTGTGGGGAGGGTGCACACACACACACACACCTACACACACACACACACACACACACACAACGCCACAGCACACCACACACACACACACACAACACACACACACACATAATATATATATATTATATATATAGATATATATATATATATATATATATACTTATATATTATATATTAGGTTTTGGTAACAAGTTATACTCTTCCTAGTGTGAACTACCGTGTTATATTTCATACCGCTTTGTGTACAAAAAAAATTCATTTAAAGTGGCAATATCTCATAGGCCCGAGCGAGCGCGCACGCGCACGCACGCACGCACACAGTTTTTCCCTTTTCCGTGGAAAAGGAACTGGGGACCCTACCACGACTCCACTCCAAGGCCATCACAACATGAAAACTTACAATTAACGTATCATGCTGTGACCACGGCGGGCTCAGACATGAACCTACCGTTTTAAAAGAAGAAGATGCATATATATATATATATATAATATATATATATATATATATATATATATATATATATATATATATATAATATATATCTATATATATATTATTATATCTTAACGGTAGGTTCATGTCTGAGCCCCGCAGTGTCACAGCATGATACTTAATTGTAGTTTTCATGTTTGTGATGATCTTGGAGTAGTACGTGTTAGGGTCCCCCCAGTTCCTTTTTCCCACGGAGAAATGCCGGTTACCTTTTTTTAGGTAATCATTCTCTCTATTTTATCCGGGCCTTGGGAACCAGCACTGACTTGGGCTGACATTGGCCACCCAGTGGCTAGGTAGGCAATCGAGGTGAAGTTCCTTGCCCAAGGCACAACGATATATATATATTTATATAATCCCTATTATAGTAGGCCTCCTCGTCGATGGTTCGACTAAGGAATTCGCGCCTGTCCTAAAAGAAAGTCCTTGTTTTGCTTGCGACAGCGCCGGCTATGGTGGTTGTCAATCCGGAATGGCACTCTCGGCCGCATCTGATGCAAATGTTGAAGTGGCTGGAGTAAATTGCCCTTCCGCTTGGCTCTCTTTCGTTGGCTGCGGTGGGTGGATCTTTTCTTCACCAACCTTTCCGATGTTGTGTGGAGAACACTGCGCCAGTTTGCTGCGGTCGGCCTGCTACCTCTTCCAGTTCTTGATGTCCGGGCTTTTCATGTCACGCTTGCAGACGTCTTTGTAGCGCAGTTTGGGCGGGCCAACGCTCCTCTTGCCGATGTAAGTTCGCCATAGTGGATTCCTTGGAATGCGTCCTCCATCCTCCATCCCTTCGCACGTGGCTGAGCATCGGAGTCTGCCGTTGTCTGAGTAGTGTGGTCATGGTGGGAAGACCCTGCCGCTCGAGGGCCTGGGCGTGGTGACTTTTGGGCCTTCCCTGGTGGATGCCGAGGATGCAATGGCTATCGCGCAAAGTGGAAACTGTTCAGCTTGCGCTCCTGTTTGGAAGTATGTTGTCCATGTTTTCCTTCCCTTAAAGGAGAGTGCTGACGATGCACCGGCGTTTGTGCACTGCCTCTTGGTTTTTGAATTTTTCAGCATTGGGTTCCCCAGACGCTGGGTGGTGGGCGTCCCTGAGTCGTAGCCGCCTTGCCGATGCGCTTGTTGAATTCTTCGGCAATCAAGAAACAGGTTGTTCACTGATGATGGAATTTCAAGGTATGTGACCTGGGTGTACGACCAACATGCTGAATTAGGACCAACATGCCTGAGTAGGATGTGGAATACTGCACAGCAGATGGCTCGTGCAGTCTCCACATCCTAACTCACATGTTGGTCCTTTTTTTTCAGGCTGTTTCAGTCCGAAATCTTTGCAGACCTGGGAAAACCTATCCAGGAGGTAATTAGGAGCTTTTCTCATGTGCGAAGTTGGGTACAGCAGCAGCAGCAGCAACAAGCAATGTCCCAATTGGTTTCTCCATCACTTTTGTTTTTGCTTTCAGCCGGCCAGTTGAAAAGAACGAACGTCGATCTGGTGCTTAGGTACACCTTTCTGTTGCCGTTCCAAAGCATTGCTTTATGAGCAGGGCGAAAGAAATGCCAAAAGGGTGGGAGCAAGGACAACATCCTTGATGTCAAATGGGTTTGATTATGCTGCCCTCGTACTGCAATTTTTGCTTTATGTTGTCCATGGGAAAGGATCTTTTGGATGAATCGACGCTAGGAGTTTTAGGAAGGCGGATCATTCTTTTGAGGGATTTGATAGCCCTTCCCTGCTGACAGGATAGAAGGTCTTTGGTCATGTCTCATGAAGGCTTGTAGAGGGGCTTGTGTTTGTTCTCTGCATTTCTCCTGAAGTTTGATGTAGGGAAGATATCATGTCAATTGTTAGCGCGTTCAGCTCGGAAGCCGGCACTTGACTCGGGGTAGACATGCCCAGCAAGTTGAGGTGCACAAGCATGACACGGGTATAGAGGTTTTTCCCACGATGCTCGGAGTAGAGATACTCTGTAGTTGTTACAATTGTTCCTGGGGGGGGGGGTTTTTTTTCACCCTTATTTCTTGTAGAGGGTGACAATCTTGGCATCTCTCATGTCTTGCGGCACAGCTCACTCTCTCCCACACTGGTAAAGGACCGTCGGAAGAGGCTTGTAGTAAGATTCTTTGCAGCACTTGATGAATCTTGGTGAAATACCATCGGTACCAGTGCTTTGCTGGCTGTCAACTGCTATGTGGGCAGTTTTGTCAATTTGCTAGTAAAGTTTCAGCGGGTTGGTTCGGAATCTAATTCCTCCATGATTGGCAGAAGGCTCAAGGGCATCAGGCTGAGGCGACGAACTGTGTTTTCTCTCTGGAGTAGGCTCGGAGTAGAGCCTTCACCCACCTGGTATTCAGGTGGCTTGGAGCTTTGTATTCAGCAAGGGCAGCACGTTTTGTATCATGATGGGGGGGACATCTTTGCTGGACTTGGCATCAAAACAGTTCGTTTTGTCACCTTAGAGGTCCTTTTTCCAAAGGTTGCAAAGGTTGTTTTCCTGAAAGGCCTCCCGAGTGGTCCCATTTCTCATAGTATAGCATTGCTGTTGGGCGACAGACGAGCTTCTTTGAGGGACTTCAACATTCCTCTGGAACTGTAATTCCTGGTGTATTGATGCGATGGTTTTCTTTTCTGTTTGGAGCTGTGAGTTTTCTTGGAATGGAGCCTGAGCTTGCAGCAGACGGCGATTGTTCATAAAATGCAGTATCCAGCTGATGCAAATGCTTTGAGCAGGGATGGCGCCTGACACCTTGTGTTCGCTTCCCATTTTCATTGATCTTTCAACTCCAAAGTGTCCCAAGACAGGAAGGCCATGAGTCGTGATCGGCACTCACTCGGCCATTGCAATCCCCAAATGATGAAGTGTTCCTTGGGGTAGTTTCTTGTGACGTTGCTGATGTTTTGGGTTAAGACCCTTGTTCTTTGCTTCTGCTGTGGATTAAGAGTGGGAGCTGGGCACTGTCCATCAGGCGTTTCGGATTCCCTTACAAAAAAAACAAATTTTCCTGGTTCACCATCTTCAGCAGGGTGTTTCCTAACAGTGAATCATGGTGCTTTCCCGTGTTGTTTTTCCACACTGAGAGGCGAAGCTATAGTGACCTCTCCGGGGCGCGAGCTGGGCAGGGTGGGATGGCGCGAAGGTTTGTTACCTAGATAAGCAGGGTCCCCCCTATCCACACTGATATGGTGTTTTACTCCCGAAGCCTTTCTCTTTAGTGAATAATCCACAAGGCAATGGAGGGTTTGGATCAGAATTTGCCTTCTCCTATATGACTTGCGTTACTGGGGCGTATGTGTGTATGTGTGTGTTCATGTGTGTGTGTGTGTGTGTGTGGGTGTGTGTGTTGGTGTGTGTGTGGTGTGTGTTTGTTGATTGTGGTGGTGTTTGGTGTGTGTGTGTGTGTGTGTGTGTGTGTGGTGGTGTGGTGTGTGTGTGGTGTGTGTGGTGTGGTGTGTGTGTGTGTGTGTTGTGTGTGGGTATATATATATATATTATATATATTAATATATATATATATATATATATAATACATGGTATACACACATATATATGTATATAGTAGAAATATATATAATATATAATATATATATATATATATCATATATAATCTAAACACACACACAACCAACACACACACATACAGATATACATACATATAGATAAAAAAAACAAAAAAAAAAAAAAAAAAAAAAAAAAAAAAAAAAATATATTATTATATATATATATATATTATATATATATATTTAATAATATATATCTATAGTATATATAGACACACACACACACAACACACAACACACACAAACACACACACACACAACAACACACATACACACACACACACACACACACTCATACATGATATCATACACATATAGAGTATAAGATTAATATATATATATAAGAGATATATATATATATTATATATATCTATATATACTATATATCCATATCTATCCCGATAAATATATATATATATATACTATATATATATATATCCTATAGTATCTACTTATACATATACAACTCTAATATATACATATATTCATATAATATACACATATCATATTTAATGCCTATATTACATATATATAGATTATATTCTATATATATATATATCTTTTACAAATATATATTCTATATCTGTGGGTGTGTGTGTGGTGTGGTGTGTGTGTTGACTGTGTGTTTTGTGTGTGTGGTTGGGTGTTTGTGTGTTGTGTGTGTGTGCGTGTGTGTGCGTAATGTGCGTGCATATATATATCTATATATTATATATAATTATATATAATTATTATTATTATATAATATATATATATAAGAGAGAGAGAGAGATAGAGAGAGAGAAGAGAGAGAAAGAGAGAGAGAGAGAGAGAGAGAGAGAGAAAGAGAGAGAGGAGAGAGAGATAACACACAATATTTTAAATATATATGTATATATATATCCATATAATACCATATATACACATTTATAACACCCACACACACACACACACACACAACACACACACACACACACACACACACACACACACACTCACTCACCTCACTCACTCATTCACCTCAACTCACCCACTCCAGCACTCCCTCACTCATTCACTCACAACACAACACTCGCCACACACACATACACACACACACACACACCACACACCAACACACCACACACACAACACACCACACCCACACACACACACACACACGCCGCACCAACACACATATACATCCACCCAACAGATCACCTTAGCCAGTCAAAGGTGGTTGCTGTAAACCCAGCTTTATATACGTGATGTTTACCGAATAGTTGTAAGGCAATGTTATTCTATTTATCTCTTGTTATATTTCTACATGACTTGTAGACTCTTATGTATTGTTTACATGCCTGTTTCCCACTACACACTATACATATAATATGTCACCATTGCTTTACCTGTTTATCCGTCTCTCGTTGCCGCACTAGACATTCCAAGGTTGGGTTGTCCTACCCCCTTCCACAAGAGTTATGCATTGTTGTAACACTACCCTTTCATCACCATGATTATCATATGTTAAGCACGTAATCTATGCCACTTTAGACCCTGTAGGATATGACAGGCAGCTCCCTGGTGGGAGCCCGAGGAAGCAAACACCTCGTTCCTCGTCGCAGCCGTACTCCATCATACTTTATATAAAAGTAAGTCAAGACATCTGGTCGTTCCTAACCTTACACCTAAGCCTCGCCACCTACCATACTCCTGTAGGGCCCCATCATTTTTGCTCTTAAGTGGGGAACTTGGGCTGTCTGCCTCTCAATCAAAAACCATGACTGCACAAATAGAAGGCAACGTCCCTCCCATTCCCCATAGCAAAGGAGTCACTGGTTTACGGAGGGGGAGAATCGGGATCGGCTCCAGAGCAGAGGGTGCTAAAAAATCTTCCGTTAAAGACAGGCCGTCCCGGATGTTGATGAACCTTTGCACATATATATAAAGGACAATGAGAAATGAACTCTCCTTTTCATTATATGGGATTGTGTGTCCACTTTGTTTGAAGTTAGAAGAGTAGGCGAAGAACAAAAGATACTAAAGGATGGAATCGTTTCTATTGGAGAGGTAAAACCCCAGGGTAACCAAGCCGAATTAGGGGTAGATTTCTTAGTTCACTAACGTTAGGAAAGAATATCGATGGAATTTTTATAGTATTATGGTTTCATTAACACTAAACAACAGTACAATTTAAAGATTTGGTTCAATTTTTAAATGTTCCAACCTGCAGCAATAGTAATGAAGCAATGGAGAGCTTCTATGAAATGTTTATTTCGGGCCCACAGCGGAGATTAAAACTCAGTTTTACAATAACGATGGGAAGGATTTTAATGCATATAGGTTAAAAGACAAAAGTAGAAACCTTAGTGGGAATCACTGAAATAACCAAAAATAGGAATGGGAGGGGGCATGTGAGTCTATTTTTGCGAGGATCGATCACTCAATATCAATGATACATTCCTTTGAAGAAGACTAAGACAGAAGTGGACATGGGATCGATGTCCACAAAACGAAATTGAACTTCATGACTTCAAATTTTAAACTGGCGTGAAAAAAAAAATATAGAAAAAAATTGTGGAAGATATTAATAACGTAAAGGTTTTGGAAAGCGACCATGGATGTCCAGAGGCGAAATTGAATTACACTTCAGAAGTGAAAGGAACAAACTAATACGAAAGGCGCAGCCAAATTTAGCTAACTTGAAACCAAAGCGACAAATTTAAACTTATCATCCCCCAAAACAGATATTAAATTCAAAGCGACAAAGATCTCAACAGAACGAAATCAACAAAACGTTCAATGACCAATAAAGGAAGCCTGCAACTTGAGGTAAGGTGTAAAGAATGTCAAGCAAAGCTCCAGCAAGTTCTCGGGCTGAAACTAAGGACGTAGCAAAAACGTAGGTTTCACGAAAGTATCGTCAAACATGGACAATTACAGAATTAGCCTAAACTAACAAATACAATGAAATAAAAAGAAAGTACGCGAGGGATGTAACTAAAAAAAATACTCAAATTAATAAAGAAACAGTGATCTCAGCTCCATCATGACAACAGCTAACGGACTCGGAATAGGGAGAAATCCAAATTATGCATAAAGAACTAGACGGAAAGGGACTATAAATGAGAATTGAAATCATAAGACTTTTTACAGTGATCTGTACAACTCAAATGAACATCCAAGGACATACGCGAACGTGGTACTTAGAGTGTACCTAACAATCACAACTGAAGAAATAAAAAGAAACGATTTAAATGATCAGAGTGGGAAAAGCACCAGTGAAGGACAGAATTATATAGACCTTAAATAGATGCAGAAATGCAACAGTGGAACTTAGGCAATCTTTTTTACAAATGCCTTCCTCAATGGAAAAACTCGAAAAGGCCCTGGGAAAAAAATGCAACAATTTTTTTGATACATAAAAGAGGGGATAGAAAGGATCTAAAAAACTCAGAACCCAGAAGCCTTCTTTCAGTTACAAACTATTCACAAAAGCCTCGCAATGCATCTTCTGACAGTCCTGGAGTTCAACCAGCCTAAAGAACAGGCAGGCTCCGCAGTAATTCTCAACAACAGTTCACACCACCACGCTCACTCAAATAAGAGGAAATAAACAAAATAGGAAACCCCTGTTATGGCATTCATCGATTAACGAAATGCCTTTGATTCTGTCAAACCACCAGCAGTACTTAGAACCTATTCGAAGACAGGGAGTAGAGGAGGTATATTGTAAAATATGGAAATATTATAGATACAAAGATGGGACAGCAAACCTCAAACTCCACACTGAAACCGTTTAAACACCAATCAAAAAAGGTATTAGACAGGGCAATACCACTCCACCAAAACTGCTTATAGCTTGCCTTAGGAAATATTTCAAGAAGCTAGAATGGAATGTAAAAGGATATCAAAATAGGAGAAATTGCAGATGAATTCAGCAACTAATAAATTATCTGAAAAAAGAGAGAAAATTCTGAAGTTGTCCTAGGCTGAACAAGAAAAAGACTATGATCAAGTGTTCAACAATCAGGTACAAGGGTGAAGCGCTAAGGGATAGTGGACAAGTATACATACCTAGGCAACGCATAAGTAGACACAGTAGCATATGGAAATGCTCCCTGCCATTACCCCCCTTATGAAGCGCCTTGCCGCGGTGGGGGGGCTTGAAGGTCCCCAATTGGATCCTGGTGATCCCGACAGAGGGCTTACCCATACTTGGGCGGGGTCACCAGTGAGGGATGAGACAAATTGGCTTCCTGGTGCACCAAGGCCTATGAGAGGGGATGGTGCACCCACCCCCTGGGTTCACCATCCCTTGGAACAGGGAGAACTCTCCCACGTGTGTTTGCCGTTTGGCGTGGCAATCCCGTATTGCAGGAGACAGTAGTCCCCTGGAGGTTAAAAAAAAAAAAACCAGAAGCGATGCTGCACGCTGCGCCCTGCAAGCTAGCAAACCCTCTTTGGGTCCTTTATTCCTGGTTAGACGGGCGGCTTGATCAAGGCCCGGTCCCAAGTCAATCCGCTGGTTCCAAATATGGCCTAGGGTCAAGCAGGTCCTATTTTAGTCGGTAGCGCATAGGTCCCCCCCGCGACCTGCCATCATACTGTAATAGTTGCTGCGTATATTTCCTCATTACCCCTGTGGCTGTGGGAGAATTTTGAGCCCAACTATAGCTTCCCCCGTTGGACTCCTGGTGGGTGGGGGGGTGAGGAAATGAGAATTCCAATTTGTAGAGTACTACAAATTTACAAAAATCCTAGCTCCTCCCTGACGACTCGCAATCCCCCGACCCATTGCCCTCTTGAACATCACCGTTTGTCACTTGTGGAACCTTTTCCAGCTTCCAAAGGGCAGAATGGGAATCGTACTGGTTTCCCGGGCTCCCAAACCAGGTTAAGAAGGGGAAAAGTCCGTCCTCAAATCCACTAAGGAATCCTTACCTGGTAAATATGAAAACATTTCATTAGTAAGTACCTATTTAGTCCCAAGGGACCAATGATGTGTCATCATCTGGATCTTGATATTTTCCGAAGTACATCGAAAAATTGTTCAAGTATGTCCAACTGATCCTCGCATCTACCCCACAGCGAGATGGTAGCCTATAGTTGGTTTCGTCACCAGAACGAGAAGTGATGTGCTGGCGTGCGATATGCGAACATTCCTGGGGCTAAATTTTCAATGTTCTCCTCACAAAACCCTCAATCAGTGTAAGGGAATTGTCTTTCCCGATACCTTGATGAGGTATTCTGATGAAAACTGTTTAGAGGAACTAGAGAATTTTAATGTAGTGTCAGTAAAACGTTTTTAAGAGAAAGTTTGACGGTTTGGAACAGTTCCCTACACCACTCTCATTCTAACTTTTAATACGTTGGTCCTTCCAGATCAGTTAAGTTGGCATGGTACCACCTCAAGGTAAAGCCATATGTAACCCAACCCTATGCAGTGCTTCCACTGCCAGGGTTATGGGCAATGGAAGCCAACTCTTGCCATTTTAAAGGAAATGGACAACCAAGAATATGTGTAAGTGTGTAACGACCCAGGTCATCACTGAGATGACAACGTCCAGTCCAATATGCTGTTACCATGCAAAAGAGCTCATGAGCTTCCTTCAAAGCAGTGTAAAAGGTACAAATTTGGCGAAAGGGGGGAAATATGTGATAATAAGGAGCACGGAGAAGTTATTTTCCAATGGCAAATCGACGTGCCCGTGTGCTGTTTGCCAGCCAGGTAATCCTTGCTTCGGTTTCTGGCCCATCCTCCTTCCCACCAACCCTTGCCTTTTTCCCAATCTCTTACACCAAACACTTCTGCCAATTTCTTTTAAAACCTCAGTCCCCCATTGGCTGAAACTGCCTCTTGTTGAATTCCACCAGAAACGGAGTAGGAGTGAGGGTCGATTGAAGAGACTCCTCCTCCAATAGGTCTTTGGAGCATCCAAGGTGAGGCTCCAGAGGCCTCAATGGTACAGCCCCAGCTTGCCACCCATATCCACAGGGTCCTTCTGGCTGCTAGGCAAAATGCCCTGAACCAAAGGCTCGGGTTTTGTCCCTTTGCCCGGCAAAGGAATCCTGAGTCGTTCAAATAAGACTCATTTCAAGGTGGGGCTTTGGAGCCGTCAGGACGGGCTCCAGGGGTCTCAACAGTGACAACATTCCAGCTGCCCACCAATCCACGGGCCCTCTGCTTTGCTAGCCAGAAATGCCCTGAACAAAGGCTCAGGTCCGTTCTTTGTCCAGGCAAAGAAATCCTGAGCCCTGTCAAAAGGAGCCTGTGGAAACTAGTTTTTCCAACGGGTAACACAACCCCTCAAAAAGAACTCTCCCTCACAGGAAAGGACAGCCCTTAAAGTGTAGGGGCAAACCTTGACACAGGTGCTTGCCCAAACACCTTATAAAAAATAGTTTAAAGAACTGACTACCCTAATCCAATGAACTGTCGGGAATTTCATGCAAATGGGAAGAACTGCAACATTCTGATAGCTTTCATGTAACCCAGTTTGTGTATCCCTACAAGAGATTATGACCAAGGGAAAAATCATCCATTTCCCTGAGAGGATTCCAATTCAAGCCCATTATGGACCTTTGACAATGGCCCCTCATGGAGGAGTAGCAGAAATGGTACTCAGATATTCCCTTCCAGGCCATCCCCCTGCAGAAACACTGCAGGTGAAGGCTGTGAGAATAGGCTTGACAGACTTACATGTTGCACCCATCTACCTTCCTCCACATAATTCAACATAATGATTGGAAGATCTACTTGGGCAGTTCCCAAACATCCATTTTACTCTTGGGAGATTTCAATGGTCGGCATCACCTCTGGGGAGAACTTGTGAAACCCTCGAGGAAGGGCCTTGGAGTCCTTGTTCTAAGAGTAGATGCAGTTTTAGGGAACATGACACCCCCACACTTTTTCCAAATTCAAACTGGGACAATTCTCCAATATAGACCTTCAATTGGCTCACCTGATTACATGAATTTTACTTGGGAGGTCATGGAAGACTTACAGGGAACGACCCCTTCCAATATTTTGGAGGAGGTGAATGGTATTCCAGCCAATGGAAATGCAGAGATGGCGACTTGAACAGCGGACTGGAATCTTTTTAGATCAAATTTCAGTATTGCAAGGATCTGTGGGAAAGATTTCCAGTGTGTTCAAGATGCTGTTAATCAATTCACATCACGAATTCACCTTGCAGCCCGAAGCATCCATTCCAAAGTAGCGGCTTTCCGGGCGACCTCGGTACCATGGTGGTCTGATGAATGCCAAAACTGGGCAGAGCAGGAAAAGCCTGCCCTTAAGCAGTTGAAACGATGCCCAGCAGTAACCCTTTATCCATTTCAAAAAGCCGGCCAAGGCCAGGCGATGCTAAAGGAGGCAGAGGACTCTGAGCATATTCCTCGTTAATTTTGGACCCCTTAGCATGGGTTTGGGACAGGTGGTAAGATCGCTGGAAAGACACATCCATCACCACTGCTTTGAAGATGTGGCAAATCATCACAGAAAAAGATGGCTTGCTTATGGGGCTAGCTTAGCCAATCCGGCCGAAAGGAAAAATGTCCTCTAGGAGCAGCGATTCCATACAAGCATTTTCCAAGAAACTCTTTACCCCTA
>NW_023657215.1:0-2027 GCF_015228065.2 Penaeus monodon | reverse complement strand
AAAAAAAAAAAGGGGAAAGAAAAAAGGGAAAAAGGGGAAAAGTTTTTGGGAAAAAAAAAAAAAAAAAACCCCCAAATTAAAAAAAAAAAAGAAAAAAAATTTTTTTAAAAAAAAAAAAAAAAATTTTTTTTTTAAAAAAAAAAAAAAAGGGAAAAAAAAAAAAAAAAAAAAAAAAAAAAAAAAAAAAAAAAAAAAAAAAAAAAAAAAAAAAAAAAAATTTTTTAAAAAAATTTAAAAGAAAAATTTTTTATAAAAAAAAAAAAATTTTTTTTAAAAAAAAAAAAAAGGAAAAAAAAAAAAAAAAAAATTATTTTTTTTTTTAAAAAAAATTTTTAATTTTTTTTAAAAAATTTTTTTAAAAAAAATTTTTTAAAAATTTTTTTTTTTTTTTTTTTTTTTTTAAAAAAACCCCAAAAAGGGGGGAAAAAAAAGGGAAAGGGGAAAAAAAAAAAAATGTTTTTGGATGAAAATTTTTTTTTTTTTTTAATTTTTTAAATGAAAATTTTTTGGGGGTTTTTGGAAAAAACCCAAAAAATTTTTTGGAAATTTTTTAAAAAAAAAAAAAAAATTTTTAAAAAAAATTTTAAAGGGAAATTTTTTTTTCTTTCCCTTTAAAAATTCAAATATTAAATTTTTTTAGAATTTCATCAATCAAAAAAAAAAAAAATAAAAAAATAAAAAAAAAATTTTAAAAAAAATTTAAAAAATACGTTTTTTTAAAGTTTAAACACATGCATACAAAAAAAAAAGGGAAGCCCGAGAGAAGACGCCCAGGAAGGAGAGAGAGAAGAGAGAGAGGAGGGGAGAGGGAAAAAAGGGGGAAAAAGAAGAAAAGAAAAAAGGGGAAACCCCAGACAGACAGGGGGAAATAAAAAAATAAGTAAGAAAGACCTTTTTTTAAAAAAACAAAAAAAAAAATAAAAGAAAAAAATATAAAAATAATTAAAAAAAAAAAAAAAAAAAAAACAGAAATAAAACCCCGACCCCACACTTTAAAAAAAAAGTTTTTAATTAAGGCCCCTTTTCTCCCCCCCCCCCCCCCCCCCCCCCCTCTTTCCCCCTCTGTACAAACCGTTTCTCTTCAAAGTTTGTGAAGGAAAAAAAAAAAAAAAAAGGCTTCGAGAATTTCTTTTTCTTTTTTTTTTTTACTTTTTTTTTATTGCGCCCCCCGTTTTTTAATACGAGACGTTTTCTGAAGGAAAAAATCTGATCGTTATATAAGCAAAATGTATTTTTTTGAGTACCCCTGAAGAACCCCGAGTTTTTTTTTTTTTTTTTTTCAGGGGTTTAGTGAAATTAAGGAGGGGGGAAAAAAGAAAAAAAAAAAAAGTGGAAGAAATGGGGAAAAAAAAAAATTTTAAAGGTTGGGGGAAAAATTTAATTAAAAATTTTAAAAAAAAAATGTATTTTTTTTTTTTTCTCTTTTTTTAAACGAAATTTTTGGGGGGGGGGGGGTTTTAATTTTTTTTTTTTTTTTTTTTTTTTTTTTTTTTTTTTTTTTTTTTTTTTTTTTTTTTTTGTTTTTTTTTTTTTTTTTTAATACATATATCAAAAAGCTAAAACCCTTTTTTTTTTTTTTCAATCCCATTTGAAAAAAAACCCTTGACCCCAAAATTTTTGTTTTTTCCCCCCTTTTTTTCCCCCCAAAATGTTTTTTGTTCAAAAAGAAATTTTTTTTAAACCCTCTTGTTTCAAGTTTTTGTCATTAAAAAAAAACATCGCCTTTTTTTGGGTCCATCAACCGAAATTCACCTTCCCATGAAACCCCCCTAAAAGCTTTTTTTTATAAAATTTTTAGGGGGGGGCTTTTTTTTTTGGAAAATCTAATCTCTGGTTAAATTTTTTCAATTCTTTTTCCCTTTTTCCCTTTTTTAAAACTCCCCTTTGTATTTTATTTGGTTTTTTTTTAAAAAAATGTTTTTTTCCCTTTTTTTTTTGGGAAAAAAAAAAAAAAAAAAAAAAAAAAAAAAAAAAAAAGAAAAAAAACTGAAAAAATTTTTTCCCGTTTGGGGAAAAAATTTTAAAAA
>NW_023657214.1:0-2047 GCF_015228065.2 Penaeus monodon | reverse complement strand
TTTCCCCCTTCCCTTTGCAAAAAAAACCCCCACTTAAAAAATTTTCTTTCCTTTTCCCTCAACTTCCCCTCATCTCCCCCCAAAAAACCCCCCCCCCCCCCCTTTTTTTTCCCCTCCCCCCCCCCCCTTTTTTCCCCTTCTTTTTCCCCCCCTTCTTCCCTTTTTTTCCTTTTTTTTTTTCCCCCCCCCCCCTTTCCCCTTCTTTTCTTTTTTTCTTTTTTTTTTTTTTCTTTTTCCTTTTTTTTTTCTTTTTTTTTTTTTTTTTTCCCCCCCCCCCCCCCAAAAAAAAAAAAAAAAAAAAAAAAAAAACCCCCCCCCCCACCCAAACCCTTTTTCCCCTTTTTTTTTTTTCCCCCCCCCTTCCACCCCCCCCCCCCCACCCCCCCCCCCCCCCCCCCCCACCCCCCCCCCCCCCCCCCCCCCCCCCCCCCAACCCCCCCCCCCCCCCCCCCCCCCCCCCCACCCCAAACCAACACACACACACACAACACCAAAAAACACCCCCCCCACCCCCCCAACACCACCCACCCCCCACAACACACACCCCCCAAACACACACACAAACACCCCACCACCCCACAAACAAACCCACACCCCCCCCCCCCACCCCCCCACCCCCACCACCCCCCCCCCCCCCCCCCCCCACCCCCCCCCCCAAAAACCCCAAAAAAAAAAAAAAAAAAAAAAAAAAAAAACCCCCCCCCCCCCAAAAAAACCCCAACAAAAAAAAAAAAAAAAACCAAAAAAAACAAAAAAAAAAACCCACACAACACACAACCCCCCCCAAACACACACACACACACCCACAAACACACCAAAAAAACAAACACCACACACAAAAAACACACCCACACACAAAAACCCACACACACAACACACCACACACACACACACAAAAAACCCAAAAAAAAAAAAAAAATTTTTTTTTTTTTTTTTTTTTAAAAATTTTTATTTTTGTGTTATTTTTGAAAAAATTTTTTTTGGGGTGTTGTTGTTGTGTGTGTGTTGTGTTTTTTTATTTTTTATTTTTAAATTTTAAAATATAAAAATTTTTAAATATTAAATATATATATTAAAAAAAAAAAAAAAAAAAAAACACAAAAAAAAAAAAAAACCCCAAAAAAAAAAAAAAAAACAACAAAAAAAAAAAAGCCCCCCCCCCCCCCCTTTTTTTTTTATTTTTTTTTTATATTGTGTGTTTTTGGGTGGTTTTTTTTGGGGGTTTTGTGTGTGTTTGTTTTTGTTGGTTTTTTTGTTTTTTTGTTGTTTTTTTGTGTGTGTGGTGTGTGTGTGTGTGTGTGTTTGTGTGTGGTGTGTGTGTGTTTTTGTTTTTTTTTTTATTTTTTTTTTTTTATATTTTTTTTTTTTTTTTTTTCCCCCCCCCCCCCCCTTTTTATTTTTTTTTTTTTTTTTTTTTTTTTTTTTTTTTTTTTTTTGTTGTTGTGTGTGTTTTTTTGGGGGTTTGGTTTTTTTTGGGGTTGGGGGTGGGTGTTGTGTGTGGGGTTTGGGGTTTTGGTTTTGTGTTTTTGGGGTTGGTGGTTGGGGGGGGGGGGTTTGTGTGTGTGGGGGTTGTTTTGTGTGTGTTTTTTGGGGTGTGTGTGGGGGTTGTGTTTTTGGTGTTTTGTGGTGTGTGTGTGTGGGGTGTTGTGTGTTGGGGGTTTTTGGTTTTTTTTTTTTTTTTTTTTTGGGGGTTTGGGGGGGGGGGGGGGGGGGGGGGGGGGGGGGGAAAAGGGGGGGGGGGAAAAGGGGGGGGGAGGGGGGGGGGGGGGGGGGGGGGGGGGGGGGGGGTGGGTTGGGGGGGGTGGGGGGGGGTGGGGGGGGGGGGGGGTTGGGGGAAAAAAAAAAAAAAAAAAGGGAAAAATTGAGAAGAAAAAGAAGGAAGAAAGAAGAAAAAAAAAGGGGAAAAAGGAAGAAAAGAAGGAAAAGAAAGAAGAGAAAAAAAAGGAAAAAGAAGAAAAGAAAAGGGAAGGGGGGAAAAAAGGAAGAAAAAGAAAAAAAGGGAAGAAAAAAGAAGAAAAAAGGGAAGGAAAAAAAGAAGAAGAAGGAA
>NW_023657213.1:0-2048 GCF_015228065.2 Penaeus monodon | reverse complement strand
TTTGGGGGAAAGTAAAAAAAAAAAATTTTTTTTGGGGGGGGGGGGTTTTTTTTTTTTAAAAAAAAAAAAAAATAAATTAAAAACCCCAAAATAAATAAAAAAAATTTAAAATATAAAACCCCTTTTAAAAACAAAAAAAAAAAAAAAAAAAAAAAAAAAAAAAAAAAAACCCCCAAAAAAAAACAAAAAAACATTAAATATATAATATAATATATCATTATAAAATATATTATATATATATAATATATATATATTATATATTAATAATTAAATAGTATATATATATACGTATAATAGTATTCTTAGAAGTAGATACATATACTATATATATATATATATACATATATATATATATTATATATATATATGATATATATTAGATATAGAATATATATGTATTATATAATAGTAATAAAATACGTATATATGTATGTAGATTTAGCTATATATATATACAATTATTATATATTATCTATATGTATATTAATTATGTATGATGTCATTATTGTTTTATTAATATGATATATATATATATATAATATATATACTAATATAAATATTGTGTATATATATGATATATATATGATATATAGTATATTATTTATATATGTATATATAATATATGTTATATATATATAATATATATATAATTATATATATATATATTTATCATATTTATATATACATTATATACATATATATCAATAGTAATATATATAACATATATACCTAATAATATGAATATATATATATATATATAAATATCTAATATATTGGAGTATATTTCAATAGGCTGTATATTTTATGTTATTTTGTTTGTTTTTTCGACTTTTTTAGGTATATTGTTTGTTTTTGTATTGTTATTATAATATGGATATATATATCTGTATATATATAATCATATTATATATATGATATATTCATCATTAATTATGTATAATATCATATATATATATATCTATATATATTCATTTATTATCATCATTATATATTCTATATATATTGATTATTATATATATTTGATATTATATTATATATTCTATATTATTGCAGTATACATATATATATATCTTATACTATATATAAATCATATATATACAACTACAAATAAAATAAAGTAAAATAACAATAATAATAACAATAATAATAACTCATATATATATATAATATATATATATATATATATATTCTAATTATATATATATATTAATATTATATATGTTTATATTTTATAATATATATTTATAAATGTTAATATAAGTAAAATAATAATATATATAATATATATATATAGATATATAAATTAAATATATATATATAAAAAATTGTATATTATACTATACATAATATATTATATATTACTATTTAATATTTATTATTAACACTATATATACATAAAAATAATATATATAATTAATAATACATATAATACATAAAACAATAATACACATATAAAACATAATAATGATATATATATATATATAATATATATATATATAATATATTATCATATATACTATATATATATAGATATTTATATGATATGTCATTTATGTATTTTATATATTATAATATTATTATATATATTATATATATAGTATATATATATATATATTAATATATATATATAATGTATATATATGTATATATATACATGTGTGTTGTATTATTATCTACGTATGACAGTTATTTTTTATATAGAATATAGATATAGTATATATAAATATAATTAAGTAATATATATAGGATATAATAAAAACATATTAC
Source organism: Penaeus monodon (assembly GCF_015228065.2). Lineage (NCBI taxonomy): Eukaryota > Metazoa > Arthropoda > Malacostraca > Decapoda > Penaeidae > Penaeus > Penaeus monodon. The sequence continues at coordinate 281 of NW_023657213.1, read as the reverse complement.
CATATATAAATAGATATATAAAATAATTAATTATATATATAAAATATAAATATATAATAAAATAATAATATTATTATATATTTATTATTTATATATATTATATATTATTATATATATATAAATATAATATATTATTTTAAAATATATATATATATAATATGAAATAATATAATATACTGTAATATATAAATACATATATATATATATATATATATATATATATATATAATATAATATTTTAGATATATTATTAATGATATATATAGGTTTTGTTTTGTGTT
>NW_023657211.1:0-2062 GCF_015228065.2 Penaeus monodon | reverse complement strand
TTTGTGTTTGTGGTGTGTGTTTTTTTTTTTTTTTCCGTGTGGTTTGGTGTGGGTGTGTGTTTTTGGGTGTGGGGTTTTTTGGTTTTGGGGGGTGTTTTTGTGGTGTGTGTGTTTTTTGTGTGTGTGTTGGGGTGTTTTTTTTTTTTTTTTTATAACAACCCTTCCTGACCAGCACGCGCACCCCGCCCGCTCCAGTATGACCCGGAATGACCAGACATACCAGATGACCCACTAAAAGGAGTGTGCAACTAGAATCTCACTAGCTCCACGGACATTACCCATCTACTCACACTAGATTAATGATAGCGAGGCCTCCACACGCACTCCCTGAGGGCACTCGGTGGAAGTCGAGTCGTGGTCAGGGAGGGCTGATACTTATCAGTGCGAAAGTGCATTATATTCTTTTTCTTAAATAGCTCAGTACAGCTGAATTACTAAATCAATTTCCTTTTAATGCCCACGGAGAGTATGTTCCTAATCCTACTACTAAGATAGGTAATGTCTTCCGACATCCTAGTTAACGTAACAAAAATATTGCTATCAAAACGGCATGCTCAAAATAAAGGGAAAAATCAAGCCATGCTACATTTCCTTAGATATTATGAATGTGGGGTATGTACTGTAATAAGGGTAATGTAATACAGGATTATTCATTAAATATGTGAATATTACTTTTGAATAAAGTTATTTTTCAAGAAAAAAAATCAAGCAGATGAAATCTTTTACATGCACATTACAAAATATACAGTACACTTTAGTCTGATACCAACTTCTTTAGATTATACCTGTTGCATTCTTTTGCAGCCAGCGGCATCTTATAAAACTTTGACGCCACATGATGTATGTATACACAACACACACACACACACACACACACAACACACACACACACACACACACACACACATATATATATATATATATATATATATATATATATATATATAATATATATATATTATATATATATATATATATATATATATATATATATATGTATATGCAGTCATGTAAATATGTATATATATAATATATATATATATATATATATATCATACATATATATATATATATATATATATATATATATAATATATATATATAGATATATATATCTATATATATTATATATATATATATATATATATATATATATATATATATATATTATATATATATATATTTTGTGTGTGTGTGTATGTGTGTGTGTGTGTGTGTTGTGTGTATGTGTGTGTGGTGTGTGTGTGTGTAGTGTGTGTGGTGTGTGCATGTTGTGTGTGGTGTGGTGTGGTGTGTGTTGTGTATGTTTTATGTGTGTGGTGTGTTGTGTGTGTGGTATGTGATGTGTGTGTGTGTGTGTGTGGTGTGTGTGTGGTGTGTGTGTGTGTGTGTGTGCTGTGTATATATATATATAAAATTTATATATATATAATATAAAAATATAATATATATATAGAATAATATATATATATAGTATATATAAAATATAAAATATATAAAATATATATAATAATATAATATATATAGATATATATATAGTATACAAATATATATTATATATAATATAATATATATATATATATAAAATTTTATATATATATATATTAATATATATTATATAGGAGAGAGAGAGAGAGAGAGAGAGCAAGGAGAGAGAGAGAGAAGGGAAAAGGAGAAAAGGAGAGAGATACATACACACACACACATACACACGCATGTATATATTGTATATATATATATATATATATATTATATATATATATATATATATATATATATTATATACTATATATATATATATATAAAAACCCCATTGATAGTATGTATGAATGTATGTATGTATTATACGTATTATGTATGTATGCATGTATATATACCATTTAAAAATTTTTTTATATATATATATATATATATATATATAATATATATATATATCTATATTTTTAAAATATATAATAATATAATCCCATGATTAATTTTGATATATATATTATATTTATATATATTATATATTCTATATATATAAAATATATATATATATATATTATATATCAGCAGCGAA
>NW_023657210.1:0-2063 GCF_015228065.2 Penaeus monodon | reverse complement strand
AAGAAAAAGTTATTTTTTTTATTAATAATAAAAAATTTTTAAATTAATACCCAATCAATTTAAAAAAACCCCTTTTTAATAAAATTATTAAAATTTTTTTTTTTATTAAAAAAATTTATAAATTTAAAAAAGTTTTATGTAAAATTAAGGGTTTAAAAATTTTTAAAAATTGTAAATTATTATTTATTTGTTTAAAAATTTAAATTTTTTAAATCAAAAACTTTTTAAAAAAATTTGGTTTTTAATTTTTATTAAAAAAAAAAAAAAAAAAAAATTTTTAATAATTTAAACAATTTTTTAAAAATTAAAATTTTTATTTTTTATAAAAAAATTATTAATAAAAAATTTTTAATAGAATTAAAATTTTAAAAATTTAATTTAAAATTTTTAATATAAATATTTTTATTTAATTTAAATATTTTTTAAATTTAAATATATATATTAATATTAAAAAAATTTTTTTATTTTATTTTTAAAAAAAAAAAAAAAAAAATATAATTAATATTTTAAAAAATTTTTTATTAAAAATTATTTTATATATATATAAAAATTTTATATAAAAAAAAATATATATATAATAATTATAATAATATTTTATTATATTTATATATGGTATTTATATATACATAAAATTATAAATACAAAAAATATTTATATGTATATAATATATATATATTATATAATATATATAATTATATATATTTTATATATAAAATATTATTAATTAAAGGTAAAAATAACTATATTATATATATAATATTATATATATGTATATTTATTATATTTATGTTTTATTTTCTTTTTATATATATATTTATAAAATTAATATATAAATAAAAATATTTATATATATTTTTTATATATTTTATTTTTATATATATTATATTATATTATTTTTTTTATATATATTATAATATTTTTATATAATTATTTTTTTTTTTATATAAATTTAAAAAAAAAATAATAAAAACAATATATATATTATATATATATATAATAAAATATATAATAATATATAATATAATATATATATTTTAATATATATTTTAAATATAATATATTTTCTATATATATATATAAAAATATAAATTATAAATATATTTAATAAATATATAAAAAAAATATATATAAATATACAAAAATTAAAAATATAAAAAAAAATAAAATAATATATATATTATATATAATAATATATATATAATAAAATAAAAAATATATATAACTATATATAAAAAAATATATATATATATATATATATATTTCACATTAACAACTAATAATTGATTTATACTGTGTTATGATATATTGTTTTAATAATTATAATAAAAATATATATACAAAAATATAATATAATATATAAAAATTAAATTTTAATATATACATATATATACAACATAAATATATATAAATAATATATAATTATAATTTATATAATATAAATTAATTATAATATATATATATTATAATATAATAATTATAAATATAAAAAAAAATAAAAAAATAATAAAAAAATAAATAAATATAATTATATATATTATTATATAATATATAATAGACAAAAAGGATTTGTTGTGTGTATATATGTTATATATATTATATATATATAATAAATAATATATATATAAAATATATATATATATATAATAATATACATAAAACAAAAATATCTATGTCTATATATGTATTTATATATAAATTTTATTTATCCATAAGTACAGGGAAATAATATTTATTATTTAATTATTATATTATATAAATTATTAAATATTAAAATAATATATTTTGTGTATATATATATATATATATAATTTTAAAATTTGTAATATATATTGTTATATACAATTTTATACCATATATAAATATATATATATTAATATATAAAATTTTATATAAATATAGAAAAAAAAAATAAATATAATTGAAAATATATATAATAAAATTAATAATTAAAATATTAATATAAAATAAAAATATAAAAAAAAATAATATAAAAAAAAAAAAAATTAATTATAATTCAAAAAGAAAAAAAAAAAAAAAAAAAATAAAATTTAAAAAAGAAAATA
>NW_023657209.1:0-2066 GCF_015228065.2 Penaeus monodon | reverse complement strand
CCCCTTTTTAAAAAAATTTTTTTTAAAAATTAAAATTTAATTTTTTAAAAAAAATTTTTAATAAAAAAAATTTTTTAAAAAAAATTTTTAAAAAAAAAATTTGTTTTTTAAAAAAAAAGGGGGGAAAAAAAAAAAAAATTAATTTTTTAAAAAAAATTTGAAAAAAAAAAAAAAAAAAAAAGGGGTTTTAACAAATCCCCCCCCCCCCCCCCCCCCCAAAAAGAAAAAAAAAAAAAAAAAAAATAGAAAAAATTTTAAAAACCCCCCCAAATTTTTGAGAATTTTAAGGGGGGGAAAGGGGGAAAAAAAAAAAATTTTTTTGGGTTAAAAAGTTTTTTTAAAAAAAATTTTTTAAAAAAAAAATTTTTAAAAGGGGGGAAAAAAAAAAAACCCTACAAAAACCCCACGCCACAAAACTTGGGGGGAAAAAAGTGGGGGGGGGAAAAAAGAAAAAATGTTTTTAAACCCCCTTTTTTGGGAATTTTTGGGGGGGAAAACCCCCAAAAAAGGGGGGGAAAAAAAAAAACCCCCCCCCAAAACAACCCCAGGGGTTTTTCCCCCAAGGGGGGGGGGGAAATTTTAAAAAGGGGGGGTTTTTTGGGGCCCTTTGACAAAATTTTAACCCCCTTTGGGAAAAAGGGGGGGAAACCCGCGGGGGGGGGAAAAAAAAAGGGAAAGGGGAAAAGCGAAAACCCCTTTTTTTTTCCCCGGGGGGTGAAACCCCCAGGGAAAAAGGGGAAAAAAAAAAAATGGGGGGGGGAAAAACCCCCCCCCTGCCCCTGGGGATTGGGGGGAAAAAAAAGGGGGGAAGGGAAAAAGGGGAAAAAGGCAAAGGGGGGGAAAAGGGGGGGAAGGGCCACAAAACCCTACCAAACCCAAAAAAAAAAAGGGGGAAAAGGGAGGGGGGGGGGAAAAACCCCAAAAAGGGCCCGGGAAACCCACCCCCCCAAATTGGGGGGGGGAAAGGGGGGGGGAAAAGGGGGGAGGGAAAAAGGGGGGGGGGGAAAAAAACCCCCCCCGGGCGGTGCCCGGGAAAAGGGGGGGGGGGGGTTTTAAAAAAGGGGGATGGGGGGCCCCCCTTTAAAACCCCCCCCCCCAAAAAAAAAAAAAAAAAAAAAAACCAAAAAAAAAACGAACCCAAAAAAAACCCCAAAACTAAAAAAAAAAAAAAAAAAAATTTTTTTTTTTAAAAATTTTTAAAAAAAAAAATTTTTTCAAAGAAAAAGGGGAATATAGATTTTTGAATTTTAAAAACCCTAGGTTTAAATATGTTCCCTAAGAAGGGGGAAAGAAGTAAAAAGGGAAAATTTTAAAAGGTGAAGATTAAGGATTTAAAACCCCACCCGGAAGAATCTAAAAATTTAAAAGTCCCAGGTTAAAATTTGGGAAGGGAAAGGAGGGGAAACACTTTACCATGCAAGCTAAGGGTAAATCGGGAGGAAGGGGGCCGATTTCCAGAACTGCCAGTACCCCCTAAAATTAGCCCCCCGGGGGGTTTAAAGGAAAGATTTGGGGGTAGGGGAGGGGAAAATTGGGATTCCGGCAATTTAAACCAACAAAAAAATAAAAAAGAAAAAAAAAATTAAAAAAAAAAAAAAGTGGGGGAAATAATAAAAAAAAAAAAAAAAAAAAAACCCAAAAAAAAAAAAAAATAAAAAAAACCCAAAATTTTTGAAATAGAAATTATAGGAAAAAAAATTAATTTTCTAAGTTTTTTCCCATTTGCTCCCGGTCTTTGTAAAGGGAACGGTAGGAAAGGCCACCATGGGGCCGTACTTTTAAAAGGGAATTTGGGTTTAATTTTGGGCCCAAGGTTAAAAAAGAGGTAACACTATGAATTTAACCAGGAAAACCCAAAGGGGGGGGGCCCATCCATCCCCCCCACCCCGGGTTTAAAACCCCCCAATTATTTTAAATATGTAATCAAACCATCAAATTTTTCTCACACCCGGGGTTTGTTAAACATTCTTTAAAAGGGTTTTAAAGGGTTTAAAATAGATTTTATCCTTTGCAGCCCTCCCTCCCCGCCCCGGGGCATGGCTCACCCCATTGTTTCCCGGGACCCG
>NW_023657207.1:0-2084 GCF_015228065.2 Penaeus monodon | reverse complement strand
ATAAAAATAAAATAAATGGGGAAATGAATTTTTTTTGTAAAAATTTAAAAAAAAAAAAAAATTTTAAATTTAAAAAAAAAAAAAAAAAAAAAAAGGGTTTAAAAAATGGTTTTTTTTAAAAAAAAAACAAAAGAAGAAAAAAAAAATAAATAAATAAAATAAAAAAAAAAAAAAAAAAACTGGGGAAAACAGTGATTTTTTTTTATCTCGAGGGAGAGAAAAAAAAAAATAAAATAAAATATTGGTTTTTTATATATCCCTTATAATAACATGATAATGATTTAGATTAGAATAGTAATGATGAAGATGTGAAAATAAAATTTAATAATAATAATAATAATAATAATAAAAAATAAAATAATTAATGTAAAATGTGAAATTACTTATAAAACAACAACAATGAAATTAAAAAAAACAAAGAATGATAACAAAATAAAAGATAATGTAATGACCATAGTAATAAAAACCCCAATAAGGAAATAATAAAAATAATAATAATAATAATAATTAATAATAATTAATAATAATAAAATGATAATAATAATAAAAATAATAAGATAATAAATTTAAGAAATAATAAAATAGTGATAATGATAATAAAATAATAAAATAACAATAATAATAAAAATTTGTTTAGTGTGGTAGGTTGTAGGGGTTGGGGGGAATAAGGGGGGAGGGGGGGGGAGGGGGGGGGAGGGGGGGGGAGAGGGTGGGTTGGGATAGGTAAGAGGCGGGGGGAAAAGGGAAGTAGGTAGGGGAAGGGAAGGGAATTGGGTAAGGGGGATGGGGAAGGGAATGTAGGAGATAAAGTTTGATAAAAAAAGGGGAGATAAGAGTATATTTTAAAAAGGAGAGATGATTTGTAAAAAAAAAAAGAAAAAGGGGAAAGGAGATATGATAAGGATAAAAGGAAAGAACAGGAAATAAAAAAAAAACAGGAAATAAGGGTACGTAAAAAAAAAAAGGCTATGAATTTTTAGATTAAAAAAATTTATAGATGATAATGGTAGAGAGAAAGGAATAGGAGAAAAGAAAAAAATAAAATAAATAAAAAAATGGGGGAAAAATTATAATGGGGGAAGCGCCGAAATAGGGGAAAGGGGAAAGGGAAAAAATAGGTAAAGAGGAAAGGGAGGAAAGGGGGGAAAAGAAAAGAGGTCAGGGAGGGAGGGGGGAAAGAAGTTTTAGAGCGATTTGGAGGAGCAGGGGGGAAAAAAGGGGGAAGGGGGGGGAAAAAAAAAAAAAAAGAAAGGGGGTTTTATGAAAAAAAAAAAAAAAACAACACCAGATTCAATTTTAAAAAGCAAAAAAACCCCCCCCTTTTCCCCCCCCCCTTAAAACAAAACCCCTACCCTCCCCCAAACCCCTCCCATTTCCACCCCCCTTTTTTTTCCCCCCCTTTCCCCCACTCCCCCCCCTTCCCCCCTTCCCCCCCCCTTCCCCCCCCCTTTTTCCCCTTCCCCCCTGGGTCCCTCCCCTTCTCCCCCATTCTCCCCATTCCCCCTCCCCCTTTTCCCCTCGTCCCTCCCCCTTTCTCCATTTCCCCCCCATTTCACCCCCCCCCCCCCTTTCCCCCCCTCCCCCCTATTCTCCCCTCCCCCTTCCCCCCTTCTCCCTTCTAACGTTATCTTTGTGTTTTTCCCCCCCTTCCCCCCCCTTCCCCTCCCCCTCCTCCCCCCCCTTTTTTAAACTTTCGATTTTAGGGCAGAACACGAAAAAAAATATTTAAAAAGATAAAAAAAAAAAAAAAATAAAAATCTCCCCAAAAGGGGAAAAAAAACAAACAACAATACAAAAACTGGAATATACGAAAAAAATAAGATAGAAAAAAAAAGAAAAGAAAAAAAATTTTTAATATTAAAAAAAAATTTAATTTAAAAATAAAATAATAAAATAATAGTAAATAATAACAAAATAATAATAATAATAATAAAATAATAAAAATAATAATAAAACGATATTAATAATAAAAATAATAATAATAACAATAAAAAATGAAAAAAAAAAAAAAAAGCTTCTTTTTTTCGGGCTTGGGGGATGCGTCCACACACACTCGCGAACCCACCTGTAACTCCCTCTTTTTT
>NW_023657206.1:0-15000 GCF_015228065.2 Penaeus monodon | reverse complement strand
ATATGTATATATATATATATATATATATATATATATATATATATATATATATATATATATATATATATATGTGTGTGTGTGTGTGTGTGTGTGTGTGTGTGTGTGTGTGTGTGTGTGTTTGTGTGTGTGTGTGTGTGTGTAAAATATTTATTATAAGGATAGAATGATATCCATCTATCTATTTGTCTACCTTTCTCCCTATCTATCTATCTATATATATTCATACAGAGGCGTTTGCAGATAACACGAAAAACGAAAAATATTTTGGTTTAAAGTGAGCCTCGTTCTTCCCTTGACGGAAATTACATAACGAAATTTACGTCAAGTCAGACTGCTATCTAGAGACATCCTTTAAAAGAGCACCTTAAAATATATATTTTTTCCCATATTACTTGTTATTTTCTAAAGCTAAAGTAAAAAGCGATTATATTGGATGGATAATTAGATTATGCAAATGACAGGAAAAAAAAAGATAATATCACAGAGGTCTTGGATTTATAAGAGTGTTCCAAGTGCATTATCAGTGATGAACGGAACCTTCAATTAATGTGCACAACGGCGATGCACTTATACTTTCATAAGTGTAATTACATCCCCGATTCCCTTTGGCGTTGAGCATTGCATGAGTGATCTTGCACTTACGACTTCTCCTTGCTCATAGTTCTCCTCTTCTTTCATTTTCTCTTTTAGAAAACTCGGAGGAATGATTAGAGAGAGGGAAATGACTTAGATTATGCCCAAAGACTGTTTTATTAGAGCGATATATCTTCAGCGTATGAGTCGAGGAATTGTAACATATTTTCGTACGTTGATTTCTCTCTCTCCTTATCATGATAAATGTTGGTATTATGTTTGGATTTATTAGAGCTGATGTATGTCAGTTTTTTTCCCATGTGACTGGATGTATTTATTGTTCCATTTCCTGTCAGTTTTACATCAAACAATAGGTCGATGACGTAAGTTAACATGTAACAGGTCATTATAAAAGTGGTCAGTGATCAAAGATATTTTTGCCTCAGTTTATTTCCAGCGAGCTATTAAATTTACCTGCATAAAAGATTAACAAAGTCTGGTAAATCAACCAAGTATTTTCTAAGCGAGTTTGTATCGTTAAATAACCTTTTTTGCAGTTTTAGAGTTTTCTGAAAAAGGTTTCTATAACCCCCTAACCTACAGTTTTTATATCTTTTTTTAAAAATTAATAATCAACGCCCTCAGTGTATATGTGCGAAGGGACGTCACCCAGTCACCTTGCCATATCCCTGTCTTTTTGAGATGTTATTCAGAAACATTTAAGATAATTTTTCTGATACAATTTGACAATTTCTTCAGAGACGTCAGTAACTCTTGACTGTTGTGTTTGAGAGCGCGTGCAAGACAGAGAAAGAGAAAGAACGAACACAGAAACACAAACTCATTTTAAATCACCAGGAGCTTCTAGATCAAAAGAGTTTCAAACACATTTTCTTTAAGACTGTAGAGTTTCCGAGAGGGCTTTATGTACTCCGGGTGGGAGAGAGAGAGAGAGAGAAGAAAAGGGGGAGAGAGGAGAGAGGGGGAGAGAGGAGAGAGAGAGAGAGAGAGAGAGAGAGAGAGAGAGAAGAAGAGAGAGAGAGAGAGAGATGGGAGAGAGTGAGAGAGAGGAGGAGGAGGAGAAGAGATGAGAGAGAGAGAGGAAAGGAGAGGGGAGAGAGAGAGAGAGAGTCAAAGACAAAGTCAAACACTTTATTCCATTAATTACAATGGTTCTTCTTTTTACATAGATAGTCACATCGTACAGTAATACAGAATAAGTAGAAACAATAGTAAATACAAGGGTAGGAGAGATATAAAATAAATAAAATAGAATAAGATGTTCCATCATTAGAAATAGTGTTACTGGTTTTGCATTGCATTTAAAACCCTGATGTCATTGAAAATTTAAAAGATGTTCCTCTAATTTCTTTTGAAAGTAAGCGGGTTTGGGAGGTTTTTTTCTAATATATTGTGGTATGTTTTTCCCAGATCTGGGGTCCTCGGATTTGCATTTGCCTTGACCTGTTTCCGTGTAGATCTTTTTACGTGTAGAGGGGAATAGTTGGTTGGATGCCTGTTTACAATGCTGAGTGCAAGGGACTGTACAACAATAATTCTCGTCACAGTGGGTTTTTTTTTTTTTTTTTTTTTTTTGGTATATCAGCGTCCCCTTTATTTTTTTGTGAATGTTGTAAATGTGTTTCGAAAGTCATGTATCTGTCTGTGTACCCCTAGATTTTCACAGAAGTTCTTGGTTTAATTTGATAGCTTTCAAATTCTATTTTTGTTTAAAGAGACATGGTACGTTTTGCCGACTGCCTATAAGATGCATCGAGTTTTGTCAGGTTTTAGTTTGAGGCCGTTTTTGTCAAATACATTTTCTGTCTGTAAGAGTCTTTTGAGTATTTCTTATCAATTATTTAGTTTGCTTACAGGGGCAGCGTAAAGAAAACTGAGAGTCATCGGCATTTTGGACCAGGAGGCAGTTTTTTGCAGTGGTTGGTAGATCTTTTATGAATATAGGGGACAAGATCGGCCTAATATGGAGCCTGTGGGACTCCGAAAGAGACTGGTTTCTTAGTTGACATATTATTACGAATTTTGACTGACTGCGTTCTTGTGGATAGATAACTTCTAAACCAATATTTGATAGTTTCATGATTTTTCATTTTGTTCAGCAGGATTTCATGGCTGACACTGTCAAATGCTTTTGATAGATCACACAATGTGAGTATATTTATTTGATTGTCTATGTTACCATAAATATTGTTTGTGATTTTTAATAAGGCGGTTTCAGTAGATAACTTACTTCTAAACCCATGCTGCGTTTCGGAAATAAGGTGATTAGATTCTAATAATGTTGATAGTTGATTTGAAACAATTTTTTTTTCTAGCACTTCAGATATTACTGGGATAAAGTTATAGGACGATAATTGTTCATTGTTCTGCATCCCCTGATTGAAGAGGGTGTTATGATACCATGTTTCCACAGTGATGGGTGGTACCGGTGACTATAAATGGTTTATAATGACAATTAAATAGAATGCAATTGCGGGTAACCTTTCTTTGATAAATCGAAAAGCAATGTTATCCACTCCTACAGCATTCGTTTCCCGAAAAATGTTTTTTTGCTAAGACTGTCGTTTCCACTCATATTGGCTGTGGTTGAAAGCATTTGTTGAACCTTGTCCTGGTTGTGTTTTGTGGGGCCAAGGAAGTACCCTGTCTGTTCATAGGTGAGTCTACCGATATTTGCAAAGTAGTCGTTTAGATGTTGTACACTACTTAAAGAATCTAGGGACGGTCTGTGAGGTTTTTCTGTTTGGTACTAACGTTTTAATTTTTTTCCATGTTTCTTGGTGTCGTGTTACAGTCATTGAACTTATTCTGAAAATATATGTTTTTGCTAAAGTGGATTAATTTTTTAAAACTTTTTCTCTTTTTTTTTTTTTAAAATACTCAGAATGAAGGGCGATGTCGATTTATTTATTTTGAGAAATTGTGAGTGTTGTTTCGGGATGTTATAGCTCTTTTGATGCCCTCATTTATCCATGGGGCGGGGGGAAGTCTAACAATTTGGTTTTAAGGGGGCAGTGGCATCTATAACTATCTCTCAAACTCGGGGTTTGAGAGAATGTTTTACTTGTCTGTTAACGCCCACTGTTGTAAGAATCTGTAAGAGGGTCGACTGGCTGGCACTAAATTTTGACAAAGTGAGTGTCGTAATTTTCAGGTCACGGGAAGTTTTTATGATAAGTTGTCGTTTGGGCCTCTTTATATCTATTGTCATTAGTTAATAATTCGTGGGTCTTCAGTTTGACAAGGGATAACTTCAGTATACGTAAGAAGTCAGATCTGTTTGATATTATGACGTCTAGCATGGATGAGTTGTGTTTTTTGTGACCTGGTAGGTTTATTTTTGAGTTGTTTTAATCTGTTTTTCCTAATGATCCAGCTACTTTTGCATTTGTTTTTTCAGTCATCGTTTAAGTCGCCTGAGACGAAAAAGGTTTTCTTTTCACTGAAAATCTCTAGAAACATCTCGAGGTAGTCAAATGATTCGTTGTAGCATGAGGGTGTCTATAGACTGTACCAAAATGAAGGAGGGGAAAAAAATATTGCTTTGTACAGTCACCCGATGTCCTCTACAGCTGCATTATTTGCAGCTGTGGTGGAGATTCATTTTATTTAAAGGTGTCCCTTTCGGGATATGCATACTCCTCCACCTCGCCCTGCATCACATCTATAAACATTGAAATTTTGAATGTTAATGAAATTATTGACATTTCTTTATGAAGCCATGTTCACTAATGCAAAGGGATGTAGATATTTCTCTCTCCCTGATCATCATTTCGATTTCTTCAAAGGACCAAGGTGAGATTTCGCATTGATATGTTCTTTTTTTGACTGAGTACCATGAGTGATCTTTGGTCTTTCTGACTGTGTGGGCGGCGTCAAAAAAAGCGGTCGTTCTTTTACTTGTTTTGTTCAAAAATACTTCACATTTTTAGGGAAAACATCTGAATTTGTGAAGAGTTCTCGGGTGTATATCGTTGCCCCTGATAGTTACAGTGAAACTAGAATAATATTGATGCGTCATGTTTGTTTTATATGCCTTTCCATTTGATACGTTTTCAAATTCTTGGGTAAGGAAGTCTTCTATGTCTTCTTCCTCTGTGTCAGGATGACAAAAATAGTGATAATAGATACATTACCTGTGGACATTCCACGCCTTGTATTTGGGTTTTGGATGGTTTGGGGTTCCTCGCGTGCTCTTTTTCCCTTTTTTGGAGGTGCGGTAATGAAACCGTCCTTGTCCTGCTCGTTTGTTTGCTGCGCTTCAGGTCGTTCTGCATGTTGACAACGACCGTGGGCACTTGTGGTGGTGAAGGGGGTAGTAGAGGGGGAAGGGATCCCGGTACTTGGTGATGAGTTGCGTCATCCCACTGGCGGTTTTGGGGGGAAGATTTTTTTTTTGTTCTTCCCCTTGCTGTTCTTGATAAAACTTCTCCTCGGTGTTACTTGCGTCGATGCCTCGCTTCTCATCCGAGGAACCGACGCCTCAGCATTGTTGGGGAAGTGCGTGCGTGGTGCGGGCGTGGTGCGGGCGGGGGAGTGCTTGCGGGCACGACGGGGGGGTCGGCTGGCTTCCCCCCGCATCCTGCTCTGAGTAGGCATTACTTCTGGCCAAGCAATTGTTGATGGTAGCTGCTGGCACAGAACATTCCAATCAGCAAGTCTATCTTTTTTCTATGGTATTGATTGGGCATAGTGGTCGTGTGGGTTGGGGCTTTGGGATTGTTTGTGGAAAAAATTACAAGGATGTGGATTTTTTTGGTGTGACAAATCGTAGTTGGAATTTGTTTTTGTCGTTGCGAACATAATTTGTTATTGTTTAACCTGGGTCCATCATTGATCACGATACCATGTCATCCTTTTAGTGTCACGTGTTTGTGTTTCCCTTTGGTTTTCCAGATTTCGAATGTGTAAAATGAGTTTTTGAGCCTGATTAATTTCTTTCAGGGCTATACAGTTCTTATATGGTTTGCACAAGGACCTCTTGCCATCTCTCTTTGTTTCAATAAAGCAAAGGCTGAGTTCAGCATATGTTATATTGCTATCTGAACACTGCTTTTGTTGTAATCAAAATTATCAATGCGTCACTTTTTGTCACCGGATGCTTTCATGTTAGTTTGGAAGGGATTTTCAGGGTTGTTTAATAGCCCCGTACCTGGGCGGAGGGGGAGCTGACCCGCTGTCGAGGGGGGGCCCAGTATCCCTGGGCAGCTTTGTCCCGCGCTGCCTTGGGCCGTGCTTGGGCGGAGGTTCCGCTACCTGGGGAGGGGGTCATACCCTGGGCCAAGGGTCCTTTCACTCTGGGAAGAGGCTCGAGCTAGTGCCCAGGAAGCACCGGGAGCCCCCGGCTGGCCCCCGTGGACCCGGGGAGGGTAGTCAGATTGCCTCTGACTTTCGGGACCATGAGGGGCGGCATGTTTCTGAGCTGTTAGGCGAAATCACAACAAGTAATTAGAAAGATGGTGTTACTGAATAAAAAAAAAGGGAAAGAAAAATATAGTGATCCGACTATCGCACGAGCAACAACAACAACAAAAAACTTAACCTTTTCAGAATCGATAAGGAGAAAAATGTCAGAAATAAAAAAATCGGAACACCAAAACAGGGTGCAAAATATTCCTGAAAAATAATAATTAATAATAAAAAAAGAGAATAAGGAACGGAGAAGAAGACGAAATAATAGAAAAAAAGATTTATGATACATAAATAAAATGAAAAATGATACACGCAATAAAAAAGTAATCAAATAATAAAAAAAATATTAGACAATAGATATAAGAAAAAAAATATAGAAGAAATAATTATAAATAGCAAAATATGATAAAATAATAATAAACAAATTCATAAACAAAAACAATAAAAAAAGTAACCAAACGACAAAACGAGAAATAACAAAAAATAACTTAACACGAAATAATAAACAAGTAAAAAAAACACGATCAGTAAACAAAAAAAAAAAACAAAGGGCAAAACCAAAAACAAGAACAAAACAAAAACAGAAACAAAACCCAAAAAAGAAAGGGAAAAGAAAAACAAACGCAAAGACGAAGGAAAGTTCAGAAAGTCCTGAGGGTTGAACATGAGATCTTTTTCTCGTAAAGAAAAAGAAAGAAAAGGAAAAGAAAAGAAAAGAGAAAAAAAAAGAAAGAGAAAAATTAACCAAAAAGAAAGAAAGAAAAACAAAAAAGAAAAGAAAGAAAGGGAAAAATAAAAGGAAAAAAAGAGAGAAAAAAAGAAAAAAAGGAGAACGATTAAGCAAAAGTGAAAAAAAAAGAAAGAAAGAAAGAAAAAAAAAAATTAAATTCAACTTTAAATTTTGATAAAAAAATATGGCGCTAAGATAAATATACAAAAATAAAATTTTAAAAAAAAAATATGATAAAAAGTAATGCTAAAGAAATCAAATGATAGAAAACGGTTTTAAAAATAAACAAAAAAAGGCGCTAAAGAAATATATAATGAAATTTGGTGCTAAAATAATTAGAGGAAAAAAAGGTGTAAAATTGGTTTTGAAGATCAATGTGAAAGTGCGGGGAAGAGGCTTATGTATTAAATCATTTTTTTTACTGTTTAGTCCTAATGCAGACAAAAGATACGTATATCATAGATATTACAAATGCGAAATAACAAAACGAGTACATACAGGCAACGTAATGCTACCTTATACTAAATGAAGATATACAAAAAATGTAATACAACATATACACACACACCGCCGCACCGACACACACACACACACCCACACACACACACACACACCCCCCACACACCCACACCCCCAAACACACACACACACCACCAAAAAACACACGCAATTTTAAATGCACAAATTATAAATTATTTTATAATTACATGATTAATATTAAATATATATAATTTATTTAAAAAATATATATTTTATATAGGGAATATATATAATAATATTATATATATATATAAAATATATAATATTATAAAATATTAAAATACATAATTTATATTTTATATATAAATATAGAACTATGTATAATATATTTTATGCATAAATTAATATACTTAATATTGTATAATAAAATAATATATTTATATATATAATTTTTATTATATTCATTATATATATTATTAATTAAGATATTGTATACATACTATAAAAATTTTATTTTATATATAATATAATATATAAAATATATAATATATATTTTTAATATATTGTAATTTTTAAATATATAATATAATATATATTATAAAATATATAAATATATATTATTATATATATATATATTATGTGTGTGTTGTGTGTGTGGTGTGTGTTGTGTGTGTGTGATGTGGTGGTGTATGTATGTATTATTTCATATGTATATATCAAACTCTATATACAAAAATATTGTTTTTCGAAATCACCTAGATTCCATTTCAGGGGCACACACATACAAACACACACACAACACACACACACAAACACACCAACACACACAAAAACCACACACAACCAAAAACACCCCACACCCACACCCCACAAACACACAACATCACACACACGCATATATATAGTAGTGTGTGCGGTATTTTTGTACATAGAAAAATACTTTCATTTGGATGCAAAAAAAAAAAAAAAAAAAAAAAAAAAAAAAAAAAAAAAAAAAAAAAAAAAGAGGGGGGGAAAGGAAAGAAAAAAAAGGATGAGAGAAAAAAAAAAAAGAGGGGGGAGGAAAGAAAAGAAAAGGAAAAGGAAAAAAAAAAATTAAGGGAAAAAGGGAAGAAGAAAGGAAAGCAAAACCCTTGGAAAAGAAGAAAAAAAAAAAAAACGGAAAAAAAATGAAAGAAAAAAGAAAGAACAAAAAGATAAAAAAGAGAGGAAAAAGAGCGAGACAAAAAAAGGAAAAAGAGAGAAGAGGAAGGGAAGGGGAAGAAAAGAAAGAAGAAAAAAAGGAAATAAAAAAAAAAAAAAAGAAAAGGAAAAGAGAAGGACAACAAAAGAGAATAAGGGAAAAAAAGGGGAAAAAAACAAAGAAAAAGGGCGAAAAGTAAGGAAAGGAAAGAAAAAAAAAAGAAAAAGGTTTTGGAAAAAGAGGAAGACGGAAAGGAAAAAAGAGAAAAAAGAAAGGAAAAATGGAATTTTTGAAAAAAAGGAAGAAGAAAGGGGATGGGGGGGGAGATTTGAAAAAAAAAAAAATTTTTTCCGAGGGGGAGGAAAAGAAGAACGAGAGAAAAAAAAAAAAACAAAAAAAAACAAAAAAAAAAACAAAAACAGAAGGAGGAAGAGAGAGAGGAGAGGAGGAAAAGAGAGAAAAAGGGGAAGAGAGAGGGGAGAGAGAGGCGGAGAGGAGAAGGGAGAGAGAGATAGGAGAGAGAGAGAGAGAGAGAGGGGGGAGGGGAGAGAAGAAAAGAGAGAGAGAGAGAGAGGAGAGAGAGAGAGAGAGGGGAAAGAGGGAGAGGGGAAGGAGAGAGAGAAGAGGAAAGAAAAAGGGGGGAAGAGAGAGAGAGGAGGGGGAAAGGGAGAGAAGGGAGAGAAGAGAGAGGAGAGACTACACAAAAAACCATAAAAGATACCTTATACCTACAGAAATACCATTGCTAATCTATTTCCGGTGAAAGTAATCAAAAAAGAATATTTTACTAATCGTTTACTTACTGCAAAGCCTCATCGATTTTAGAGAAATTAAAATCTGTTTTTGAAAGAAGACTTAAAACCCATCTTATCGACTTGAAGGGGGGGTAAATTTTTAAAATTTGGGTTTTGTGGGAAAATTTAACCCTCGGGTTTGAGCGTTTTTTAATGTCCCAATTAGAGGTGGGAAAAAAACCCTTCCCTTACCACTGAGTAGTTTTATCTTTTCCCGTTATCAATTTGTGGGGTTTTTAGCCTTTTTTTTCGCTTTTTTTCCCTTTAAAAATTTTTCCCCTTAATGGTCTTTTACAGGGTAGACTCTTAATCGGTTACGGAAAAATTAATATGGGGGGAAAGCTTTCCTGTCGTATCTTTTTGTAGGAGATTTAAATTTCCAGTTTTGCCAAACATTTTCAAAAAGGGGAGATTATAGGTAAAGCATAAAAAGCCCCGCTGATTTCCCAAGAAAATTCGCTCCTACCTCGCAAATTTTCAAAATTTCCCGGCCAGATGACATTCAGTTTTCGCTAAATTTTTGGCGGAAAAATCGCCAAATGGAAACCAAAGGTTTAATTCTTCTAAAAGGGGTTTGTAAGTAGGTTAATTCTGCTTTGGTTCTATAATACTGTGAATTTTTTTTTGTTTTTTTGATCTAATTATCACCTTAAAAAAAAAATCATTGCAAAAATCTAGAAACAAGTGGCTAATTACCAGTCTAATTGGGGGCAGTAGTTTTTTTTTTTGGGTTTTTCTTTGGGAAATGAAAGAGTTTAAGTAATGATAAAGAGAGAGTAATAGTGGTGATATGATGGAATGGTGTGTGACAACAACAACAACAACAAAATAACAACAACAACAACAACAATAATAAGATAAAATAATAATAATAATAAAATAATAATGATAAAATAATAATAATAAAAATAACAATATAAAATTTTTGTTTGTTTTTGCTTTATTATATCATCTCATTATTTTTATTTTTTTTTATTATTATATTATTTAAAAAATAATAATAATAATATAATAATATTATTATTATTATTTTTTATCTTATTTTTATAAAAATTATTGTTTTATTTTGATAAGGTGATGATGATGATAAGACGGTGATAAGGGTAGGGTGAAAACAATGTCATGAAATGATTAAAGCCCTAAAAAAAAAAAACAAGGGGTAATAAAATAAGCAAACTCTGTTTAAACCCCGTAACATTTCCCTTCAATAGAGAACAAAGCACACCATTCATTTTCTTTCAAAACCCCTTTTGAGATGAATATCTTGGGTAAAGTGGTCTTTTCAGATGGATTGGAAATTTTGCGTTTTGTATTACAGTTTATTCATCTCACCTTTTCTCTCTTTCTCTTCTTCCTCCCTTTTCCCTCTCTCTCTCTCTCTTCTCTCTCTCTCTCTCTCTCTCTCTCTTCTTCTCCTCTCCTCTCTCCCCCTTTTCTCCCTCCCTCTCTTTTCCCCATTTTTCCCCCCCTTCCTCCCTCTCTCCTTCTCTTTCCCCCCTCTCTCTTAAAACCTCCCTCTTCTTTCTCTTTTCCCCCCACCTTTTCTCCTTTCCTTTCCCCCCTTCCACTCCTCATTCCCCCTCCCTTTTTCTCTCTCGTATCTTTTTCCCGTTCAACGCGGCGTAGACAGAAGAACACTTCGAAATAAAAAAAAAAAGCACTCCCATAAAGAGCGCGTATGAACCCCTTAAATTCTTTCAAAAGAAAAAAAAATATATGGAGAGAGAGAGAGAGAAGAGGAGAGGAGAGGTGTTTGGGGGAGAGAGAGAGAGAGAGGGGAGGAGGTGGGAGAGAGAGGGGGAGGAGGAGGAGAGAGAGGGGGAGGAGGAGGAGAGAGAGGGGGAGAGAGGAGAGAGAGAGAGAGAGAGGAAGAGAGGGGGAGAGAGAGGGGGGGGGAAAGGAGAGAGAGGAAAAAAAGGGGAGAGAGAGAGGGAGGAGAGAGGGGGAGAGGAGAGAGAGAGAGAGAGGGGGAGAGAGAGAGAAGGAGAGAGAGAGAGAGAGAGAAGAGGAGAGGGGGAGGAGAGAGAGAGAGAGAGAGAGAGAGGAGAGAGAGAGAGTGAGAGAGAGAGAGAGAGGGGAGGAGAGAGAGAGAGAGAGGAGAGAAGAGAGAGGAGAGAGGGGGAGGACGAGAGAGAGAGGGAGGAGAGAGAGAGAGGAGACGGGGGAGCGTCTGGAGTTTTCACAAGAAGTCCTCCAGTTTACACAATGTGCCTCTTCAAAGTACAAAGTCGCTCTGAGGGTTTAAGTCTTCTCCTAAATTTCTTTTGCCCAAATTAATGACTTTTTGGGGTTTTTGGTAAAGAAAAAAGAAATACGTTTAACGGATCGCTGGGAACAAATTGGAAAAGAAGTTTTGATCATGGACGGAATTTGCATACCTTTTATACCATTTAACTTTTTTTGTTTTGCTGGGACGAAATGAAAAATAAGAAAATAGAAAAAAAAAACATTAAAAAATAAGAAAAATAACCAAATACAGAATAGATAAATAAAACAATAGTTATTCCAATCAGTGATAATCGTTTTAAAAATATTTTTCCTTTTAGGAAAAAGGGTTATCGCGGGGAAAATATTTACAAATTCCCCAATCGTTATTTTTAAGTGGGAAAATTTTCGCTCACTTGAACCCAGCCATTGCAAGAAGTTGACATTCCTTTAAAAATACTTTATTTTTTTTTTAAAAAAAAGAAAAAAAGAAAGAAGATGATGGAGCAAGATAATCGAGATGCGGGGGGGAAAATTTTTTACTTAGTCAGAGTTAGTGAATTTGTGCGATTAGTAACCGATTCAGGATTTTTCATTGATTAAGATTCCATGATGTCGCTTGAGTCTCTGTAATTTTTTTATAGTCTTTCTCATTTTAATTGTTTTTTATCTTTGCAACATGAAAGGGGGAAAAAAAAAATACAGTGTTTTTTCAGTGAAAATATTTTTTTAATTTTTCAGGCAAGAACTGAAACAAAAACTCCTTTAAAAAAACAACATATTTTTTATTTTTTATTGATTCTTTTGCTTTCTATCCTTTTTAGGATACTTTAATTAAAATAAAAAAACAAACAAACGTAAAAAGCGGTTTTTGGGAAAAGGGTTTTTTGTCTTTTCCCGGGAAAAAAAGACTTCCCTTCGTTTATTTCACTTTACCTCAGGATTTCATATTTTTAAAGATTTTTCATTCAGAGTAAAAACAACCCCAAATATTTTGTTCCCGTCATGATCGGCTACAATAAATTTAAAGTGAACCGATAGTCATTTTTGCGCATTGAGAGAACCCCATACGAAACCACGCAGCTTAATTGAGCTCAGTGTCGACTCTCGTGTCGAAGAATACAGTTTGGAAATTGGATAAGAGTAAATACAAGGACAGGTAGGGCCCACGAGTGAAAAGGGAGCTTTAACCCACCCAAAAAAAATGGAAAGAAAAAACCCATAAAAACACAAAACACACACAACACCCCAACACCACACACCACACACACAACACACACCACACTCACACCCCAAACACACACACAAAACCAACACAACACGCACACACACATAAATATATAGTTTACAAAAAATTTTAAGACATATATGTTATAGTTTTACAAGCGGTCACATAACGAATCCAGACAAAAAACACCAAGCGAGTAACCCAATCCTTCAGAGATAGTAACTTTTGCTAACCCCTTTTGGGGTTAAAAGCAAAACCCCCTTTTTTGAAAAATTAAGACGAAAGTCGAAAAAAATTAATTATCGGCTTTTGCTAAGGGGTGTCGTAAATATCGCTACGATCTTCATTCACGAAAGGGGCGTGATAAAGTATGTAATAAATCTAAAAGTTCATAAAAAAGTTTCAAAGGGGATCAGTTTCAAAAATTTCGATTTGCGTGAAATAACATACCCGTGACTGTAAAACTTTGGTCGGAAATGTTCGTAAAAAGTTTCTGTAAGTGAAAAATGTTAGCAAAAGCTCGTATTTTTAGAAGTTCAGTAAAATGTTTTTCTGTATTTAGTAAAAAATATTAATAAAATGTTTGTTGGAAACTATGCTCATCTTAATACTATTAAACACATAAAAGTGGATAAACTGTTTAAAATATTTAATAAATGTATGGGCATTATTTTTTATAACGATAAACAAAACAACAAAAAAAAAGTTATTAAATTTCTCTGCGGAAAAAGACAGTCAGTTTTTAAAAGCATGCAGGAACTGCGAATTTTGTTTGTTTGTAAGAAGAGTTTTGGGTTTATTTCGTCTAGAATACCCAAAATATATATAATTAAAAAATAAATTATATAATAAAATTTTAAAAAATATAAAATATATATATAAAAACAAACACACAACACACACACACACACACACCACAAAACCACACAAAAACAACCACACCCAAAACTAATTAAATTTTATATATATATAATATATATATATAATATATATATATATATATATATTATAATAAAGTTATCCCAACAAAACCCGACAGACAGACACACCCACAGAAAGAAAAAAAGAGAGGGAAAAGAAAAAAAGAAAAAAAGAAGAGAATAAAAAAAAGAAAAAGAGCAAAAAAGATAAAAGTAAAACCAGCGACAAAGCGAAGATAAGAAAGAGCAAAGAGAGAAAAAGGACGTGAGAAGGGGAGGGGAGCTTTGGAATTTGCGAGAGATTCGTTGAAGGGAATTAACCTCGTTTAAGGGAAACGAGGGGAAACGATGTCTTTTGTTTTTTTCATTTGTTGGAACATTCGAGGAAGGTCCCCGAGGGGGAAAGACAATATCATGTCTTTCTGTCCATCTACCTATTATTACCTCTAATGTCCTCATTTTTCTATATTTTCCCTACATCTTTTCTATTATCTATTTTTTATCATCTACCCGCTATTTTTCTATCTATCTATCTATCTTTTTCCATATCTAACATCATTTTCTATCTATATCCATCCCTCTATTTTTTATCCATTATCTGTTATAATCTAGTAATGTATTATGTATTTTTATCACATCTTAAGTGTGTGTGGTTTTTTCACTTTCTTATTTATCATTAATGATTATATCTTATTTATTTATTCTATTTTATACCTACAACGTGGCCCGCAACATACGAGTGCGGGGGGGGGCTCGTAGTTTGGGATCGATTGAGAAATAATCATCCATAAGTATGAGGGTATTGCCCTACACCCCCGATGGTTTGTTTTAAAGAAGAGAAGGGACTACAAACAAATGCTTAGAAAAAATATTAACATTTTTTGGTATTTTAACAAGGGAAAATAAACAAGACAAACAACTTTGTGCTTATAAAAATACACAAACAAATTAAAACTTTTAAAAAAGTAAAAAAAAACAAGACAAACAACTTAAAAATCAAACAGGGAAAACAAAAAAACAAAAAAATTTAAAAATTAAAAAAAAAAAATCAAAAAAAACAGAGCGAAGATAATGCCCATCCCGAAAAAAATTTGCACTCCGGTGGGCGCGCCGAGAACAGAGGCCCCGTGGATACAGAAATACACCTTTTTGGCCACCAGACAAAAAGTCTTGCATTTTGCGAGCCTGAGAGAGGGGGTTACTTGGCGTAGTTGAAACAAGACGCCAAGAAACCCGGCCCTCTTACGCGCGTTTCCGAGGGGCCCCTTTGTGCGAGGGGGGGATAATTTCTCTTGGGGTGCCCTGGGGAGGAGGTCCACTTTTTTTCCTTGCGTGTTGAAATGGTTTGCTCTTAAACCCGAAAGGGCGCCCGTGAGCGGACACCGCGCGCGCGAGCACACGCAAAAACATAAACTTTCTTTTTTTAAAAAATTTTAATATATATATATAAAATA
>NW_023657204.1:0-2087 GCF_015228065.2 Penaeus monodon | reverse complement strand
TAATTTTGAATTTAAAAAAAATTGAATAAAATAATAATTGAAAGAGATATATGATGAAAAAATTTAATGATTATAATAATAATTTTAAAATATAATTTTTTTTTTTTTAAAATTTATAATAATAATAATTATTATTTTTTTATTGTTATTATTATTATTTTTTTTTTATTATTATTATTTTATATTATTATTATTATTATTTTTTTTTTTTTTTCCCCTGGGTTTGTTCTGGGGGTTTTTTTAAAAAAAGGGGCCAAAAACCGCGGGGGGGGAGGAGCGGAGGAAAAAGCGAGAGACGCGGTTGGGTGCTGCCCTGTAAGACCTCGTGTGGCCCTTTTGACCTGATAATACTTTGTGTTTTCCCCGTTAAAGCTGTATCGTGCAGTGTGACATGCGGTTTTCCCCCGTATTTGCCTTAAAAAGTGTACGGGTAAAAAAAGAGAAGTGAAGGGGGGGGAGAGAGAGGGAGAAGAGGAGGAGAGAAAAGAGGAGAGAAGAGAGAGAGGGGAAAAAAGGAAAGGAGAAAAAGGGAGGGGGAGAAAAGGGGGAAAAAAAGAAAAAGGGAGAAAAGAGGAAAAAACAAGACCCAAAAGGGGGAGAGAAAAGAGGGGGGGGGGGAAAAGGAAGAGAAAAAAAAAGGGGAGGGAAAAGGGGGGAAAAGGAGAGGGGGGGGAAGGGGAGAGAAACAGGGGGGGGGAGGAAAAAAAAGGGAAGGGGGTGAAAAGGAAGAAATAAAAATAAAAAAAAGGGGGGAAAGTGGGGGGGGAAAAAAAAAAGGGGGGGGGAAAAAAGGGAAAGGGGGGGAAAAAAGGAGGGGGGGGGAAAGGGAAAGAAAGGGGGGGAAAAAGATGAAAGGAGGGAAAAAAATAAAAAGGAAGAAAAGGGAAAGAGGGGAAAGAAGGAGAAAAAGGGGGGAAAGAAGGGAGGGGAAAAAAGGAAAAAGGGAAAGGGAAGAAAAAATTTGGGGAAAAGGAATAGAAAAAGAAGGAAAAAGGAAGTGGAGGGAAAAAAAAAAAAAGGGGGAAGAAAGGGGGAAAGGGGGAAGAAGAAAAAGGTAAGAAAAGGGGGAGGGGAGGAAAGGGGTTTAAAAGGGTTAAGGGGAAAAGGGGGGGAGGAGTGAGAGAGGGGGAAAAAAAGAAAAGGAAAAGGGAAGGAAAAAGGGAGAGGGAGGGGACCAGGGGGGGGGAAGAAGGGGGAGAAAAAAAGGGAAGAAAAGGGGAAAAAGGGAGGGGGAGGGAAGGGAGTGAAAAAAGGTTGGAGTGGGAAAAGGGGGGAAAAAGAGGGAAAAGGGGGGGGGGGGGAAGGGGGGGGGGAAAAAGGAAGCGGGGGGAAAAGGGGGAAAGGGGGAGAGGAGAGGAGGGGGGGGGGAAAAGAGTAAGAGAGAGAGAGAAGAAGAAAAAGAGAGGGGAAAAGGAGGAAGGGGGAGCGGAGAGGGGGACAGAGAGGGAAGAGGAAGAAAACCCGGGAGAGGAAGAGGAGAGAGAGGATAAAGAGGGAGAGAGGGAGGGGAGAGAAGGAGGAGAGAGGGGGGGAGAGAGAGAGAGAGAAGGAGAGAGAAAAAGAAGAGAGGAAGGGAGTGGGAGAGGAGAGAGAGACGAGAGAGAGAGAGAGGAGGGAGAGATGAGAAGAGAAGTGAGGAAGAGAGAGAAAGATGAAGGGGAAAGTGAGGAAAGAGAGAGGAGAGGATGGAGAGGAGGGAAAAAGGGGAAGAGGAGAGAGAGAGGGAGGAAAGAGAGAAGAGAGGAGACAGAGAGGAGGGAGGCCCGAGAGAGAGGAGAGAGAGAGAGATGGAAGCATAGAGAGAGAGGGGAGAAGGGGAAGGAGAGCAAAGAAAGAGAGAGAAGGAGAGAGAGAGAAGAAAAGAAAAAGAGGACGAGAGGAGAGAGAAGAGAGAGAGAGAGAGGGGGTAGTTTTTGGGGGGAAAGGGGGGGGGGAAAAGAAAAGGGGGGGAAAAGGGGAAAAAAAGGGGGAAAAGGGGGAAAGGGAAGAAAGGTGGGGGGGGGAAAAAGGAGGGAAAAATAGGGGGAAAAAAGGAAAAAGGGGAAAAAAAAAAAAAAAAATAAAAAAAATTAAATAAGAAAAAAAAA
>NW_023657201.1:0-2098 GCF_015228065.2 Penaeus monodon | reverse complement strand
AAAAATTTTTTTTAATTTAAAAAAAAGGGTTTTTTTTAATTTTTATTTTTTAAAAAATTTTTTAATTATAAAAAACAAAAAAAAAACCAAAAAAAAATTTATTTAATATATATATATATATAATATATTAAAATAATATTATATATGTAGTAACTATACACACACACACACACATATATGTATATATATCATATATAATTATATATAATATATCTATATATATATATACATATACATTATGTGTGGTTTTGGGGTTTACATATATATATATTTTATATAATTTTAATATATAAAATATATAAAATATATATATATCATATATATATATACTATATATATATATTAATATATATAATAATAGATAATATTATCTAAAATATATATATATATGCGAATTTATATAGGCTATGTTTTATATATAGATATTATAATATGTATATATAATAATATATATATATATATATAATATATATTTTTATATATTATAAGAGAGAGAGAGGAGAGAGAAAAGAGAGAGAGGAGAGAGAAAATAAACACACACACAGACACACACACACACAAATATATTACATACGACATATATAATATTTTTAATATTTTATTTAATATATATATAAAATTAAATATATATTATATAATGTATATATATAAATAAATTATATATATATATATATAAAATATATATATATATTATATATATATATATATATATAGATTAATTTATAAAATTTTTATTAATATAAAATTATATATGATATATATATATATTATATATTAATACATTATTATTTTATGTATGTAGTATGCATATGCATAATATAATAAAATAAATATAATATATATTATATATATATAATATATATATATATTTTATATATATATATAATATAATATAAAAATAATTATTATAATTATATAAAATATTGTATATATATAATATATATAATATTATATATATATATATATATATATACCTTATTCATATAATACTTGTGAAACTATATTTTTGTATACGTATATTTTATATTTTTCTATCTACTTCATATACTTATATATACTTAATTTTTGATTAATATATATATATATAATATTATATATATATATATATATTTTATATATATAATATAATATATGTGTGTGTGTGTGTGTGGGGTTTGTGTATGATATATATATATATATATATATATTTATATATTATATATATATATATATATATAATTTTGTAATATATTTATATAATATATTTTTTTTTTTTTTTTTTCATATATATAAATATATATATATTATATATTTTTTTATATTATAATATATTAAATATATATATGTGAGAGAGAGAGAAGAGAGAGAGAGAGAGAGAGAGAGAGAGAGAACATAAACACAAACAACCACACACACAATATATTCCCACAGACATATATATATATTTTAAAATATATATATATATATATATATTATATTTTTATATATATATAAAAATATAAAAATATATAAAATAAATATTTATAAAATATATAAATATATATATATATTTTCATATAATTAGGATATGTATATATATATATATATATAATATATATATATATATATATATATATATATATATATATATATATATTATATATAATATGTATATATATATATATGTATATATATATCTATATATATATATATAGATATTATATATATACCTTTATTCATATATATACTGTGAAACTATATATTTGTATACATATATATTATATATTGTTCTATCTACTTCTAATACTATATATACTTAATTATTGAAGAAAATATATATCTATATAGATTATTTTTATATATATATATTTAGATATATATATATATATATATATTTTATATATATAGATATGTGTGTGTGTGTGTGTGTTGTATGATATTATATAATATATTATATATATATATATATATAATATATATAATATATTATGTAGATAGATATATATGAATAGATATATTATATATACATGTATTTTTTTATATGTATATATATAATATTATATTGTTTATATGTATAATATATATACACAATAAACAATACATTATGATATATATATATATATATATATATTTTAAAAAT
>NW_023657198.1:0-2107 GCF_015228065.2 Penaeus monodon | reverse complement strand
ATATATATATTATATAAAAAAAAAAAACTATATAATATAAAATATAAATTTATATGTTTTTATAATGATATATTTAGATATATTATTAAAAAAAAAAAAAAAAAAAAAAAAAATAACATATATATAATATAAAAATATATAATATAAAATTTAATATTATATATTTTAATTAGTTTAATATTTTAATAAAAAAAAAATGTATAATATATTTTTTTTTTTTTTTTTTTTTTTTTTTTTTTTTTTTTTTATTTAGATATATATTTTTATATATATATATATTTTGATATATATTTATAGAGTTTATATATTATAATATATTTTTTAAAATATTATAAAATATAATAGAATATTATTAAAATATTAAGTATATAATAATATATATAAAAATTTAATGTAATATATAATATTTAATATTATATATTTTAAATTATATATATATGTATATATATTATAAAATATTATAATATATAATATATTTTAATATATATATATATATATATATATATATTATATATATAAATATATATATATATATATATATATATATATAAATATATTATATATAATATATATTATATTATATATATATAATATATATATATATGTATATATATATATATATTATATAATATATATATTTTATGTTGGTATATATATATATATATATATATATATATATATATATTAAAATATTAAAATATACATTATATATATTATATATATATAAATATATATATATATATATAATATATACATATATATAATATATGTATATATAATATATATATAATATATTAAAATAAAATATATAAAAATATATATTTATTTATATAATTTATATTATAATTTATATTATATTTTATAAATATATATATATTATATATATATAAAAAATTTTTATATATATATTTTATTTTTGGGTTTTTTTTTTTTTAAAAAATTTAATATAAAATTTATATATATATTTATAAAAAAATTTAAAAAAAATAATATACATATAAAATTATTTATATATATTTTTTTTTTTTTTTAAAAAAAAAAAAATAAAATTAAATAATATATTTTAAAAAAATAATAAAATATTTTTTTAATTTTAATAAATTTTATTATAGAAAATTTTTAATAGATATAAATTAATAGATATTATAATATATAAATAAAAAAAAAATATTATTTTTTTTTTTTTTAAAAAAAAAATGTTTTATAAATTATAATAAAATTATAAAAAAAAAAAATAATATAATAATTATTTATAATTTAATTTTAATATATTTTTATATGTAATTTAATATAAATATTTTATATTATATATATATATAAAAAAATTTTATATTATAAAATTATTTTTAAAATTTTTTTTTAAAAATAAAAAATTTTTATTAAAATTAATATATTTTAGTTTTTTTAAATTTTTATATATTTTTTCTAATATTTTTAAAAAATATATTTATAAATTTTAAGAAAAAAAAAAAAAAAATTTTTTTTTTTAAAAATTTATAAAATATATTAAATATATATAAATTTTTTATATTTCCAAATAAAATTTAAAAAATATTATTTTTTTAAATATATATAAAAAAAAATAATAAAATTAATTTTAATATAAAAAATAACCAATTAAAAAATATAATTAAAAAAAAATTTTATATAAAAAAATTTTATTTATAAAAATAAATTTTTTTTTTAAATAAAATTTTTAAAAAAAAAATTTTTTATTATAATATATATATATATAATATATATATAATATATAATATATAATATTATAATATATAAATATAATATATACCATATATATGATATATATAACACACACACACACAATATATATATAATATTATATATATATATATATTTTATATATAAAAATTATATATAAAATATATATATATGAAACATATTTATATAATATATATATATATATAATATATATATTATATATATATAATATTTTATATATATATATATATATATTTTATATATATATATATATATATATTAAAATCTAATATATTTTAATATATGTATATATGTATATATATATGTAAAATATGTATAGAATCGAACTCAAAACTGTCACACGGCAATCGAGTTCGAATTTCGATAC
>NW_023657196.1:0-2113 GCF_015228065.2 Penaeus monodon | reverse complement strand
ATAATATATATATATATACTATTATATATATATATATATAAATTTATTATTATTATATTTTTTTTTAAATTTTAATTAAATTTATATATAATATATATATATATAATATTTTATATCATATATATATAATAATATTAATATTTTAATAATATATATATTTTTTTTTTAATATATTATAATATATATTATATATAATATAAAAAATTTAATATTTTATATATATTTATATTTATATATGTTTGATATATACAATAATATGTATGATATATATATTATACATATATTATATATATATTATAATATAATTATATATATAGATGATATATATAATATATATATATATATAATAATAATATATTATATTATGTATGTATATACATATATATAAATATTATATTTATCTATATATCAACTTTTTTATATTTTATCTAATACATACATTATATATTTTTTATATATATATTTAATATATATATTTTAATATATCATAATATATATATATATCATACATATATATTATGATATAATATATATATAATATATGATAATATATATATATATATGTATGAATATATTATATATATATATATTTTATATAATATATATATATATATGTATATATATATATATATAAAAAATTATATATATATATATTATATATATATGTATGTAATAAATTTTTAATATATATATATATGATGTATATATTATATGATGTATATATTAGTATTTAAAAAATATAATGATGTATATATTTTGTATATAAGTTATATATATATATATATATATATAATATATATATATATTATATATTATATATTATATATATATATATATTCTACATTATATATAATATACAATATATATATAATAATAATATATTATATATATAAAATAAAAAATAAATTATTTAATATATTATATATAAAATTTTTTTAAAAATAATATATTAGTTTTAAATATATATATATATATATATTTTAATATATTATATATTTTTTAAATATATATATATATAATATATTTAATTATAAAATTTTATGTATAAAATATATATGTATATATATATGTATATATACAAATATATAAATTAATTATCTATTATAAACAATATTTTAATCTTATACATACTTTATTATATATATTATATAATATAATAATGATATATACATTTATTAATGTATGATATATACATATATATATATATTTATATATATATATATGTATATATATAATATATATATATTTATATATATATATATGTATATATAAGATAAATTAATATATATATATAATGTATAATACATATATAATAATAAATACTATTATATAATACATATAATATATATATTATATATCTATTTTAATCATACATATATAATATACATACATATATATTATGAAAATATTATTACATACATATAATTTTATATTTTTAATTTATAATATTATTTAATTAATATATATATATAAAATGTATGTATATAGATATTATATATTATGATATAAGTAAATAAATTATTATATATTTTATTATAAAATTATAATACAAATATACATATAATATACATCTATTATATATATATATAATTATAATATATATATTATATATATATATATATTTTATATATAAAATTAAAAATACATAATATACATTAAAATTTTACATATTATATATAATATATAATAAAATTATATAAATAAAATTATAATATATATCATACATAATTATAATCATAAATAAAATTTATATACATACAATATATATATATCATATATATATAATTTTTATACATTTTAATATATATATATAATATATATATATATATATATAAATTATTTACATATATATAATACAACATATATAATATTATATTATATAACATATATATTGTATATATCATACATATATATTGTTATATCATACATATATAATAATATATATATTATATAATATATAATATATATATTATATATAATAATATAAAATATATTTATGTATGATATATATATATATAATTATGTATATATATTATCATACAATATTATATAATACATATATATATATATATATACATATATATATATATGTATATATATGATGATACATATA
>NW_023657195.1:0-28403 GCF_015228065.2 Penaeus monodon | reverse complement strand
TAATAATTTCTAGGAAGGTTGATTATTACTGCTTATATTTATTATTATATTTACCCTTCATGTTACTGTATGATAGCTGGCTTGATAAGTTTTAACAAAGCAAATACGTGATAACAGGAAACCACAAAATAAATATTAAGACAAGACCCAAACTAAAAACTGCAGCATTATTTCTTTATCGATGTTTAAGTGAAAAACATCTACAGTTGAATCCAGAAAGCAACAGTACATAGCAACAGTTCGTTTATAATTACAACAACTTTTTTGTCCAGAACATAATGAAAAACACAATATACAAGGGATATAGACACATATATATTTAACACAACACATACACACACACACACACACACCACACAACACACACACATGCACACAACATGGCAAACACACACACACACACACACACATGCACAACACATGCACACACACACACACACAACACACACACCACACCACACACATATATAAATATATTATAATATAAACTATATATATAAATACATATATATATATATATATATAATATTATATATATATACATATCATATAATACATAGCATACATATATATATATACTATATATATATATATTTCTTCTTTCTTTTGGGGACGGTTAGGTTCAGTCTAGCCGCCCGTGGTCACAGTAGATACTTAATGTAGTTTTCCTTTTGTGATGGTCCTGGAGGTGCGTACGTGTAGGGTCCCCAGTCCCTTTCAACGGAGAGTGCCGGTTTGGTACCTTTTTTTGGTACTCATTCTCTCCTAATTTTCCGGGCTGGGACCCGCACTGACTCGGCCTGGCTTGGACACCCAGTGGCAAGGTAGGCAATCAAGGTGAAGTTCCTTGCAATAAGGGAACAACGCGGCTCTCCGGTGACTCGAAACCTCGAATTCAGATTGCCGTGTGACAGTTTTGAGGTCGACGCCTAACCATTCGGCTACCGCGCCTTGACGATCATGGGCTCACTGATTTTTTTTCTTAGCAATTTTAGAGCGGTGGTTTGCCATTGCTTCCGCCCCGGGTTTTATCGAGTCACCATCTCTATTTACCCGCACGACTTGAGAGGCTTGGCCACCCAGTGGCTGAGCAGGCAATGGCGGTGAAGTTCCTTCACAAGGCGAAACAACGCGGCGGTCGGTGAGCTCGAACCCTCGAACTCAGATTGCCGTCGTGACAGTCTTGAGTCCGGACGCTCTAA
Source organism: Penaeus monodon (assembly GCF_015228065.2). Taxonomy (NCBI): domain Eukaryota; kingdom Metazoa; phylum Arthropoda; class Malacostraca; order Decapoda; family Penaeidae; genus Penaeus; species Penaeus monodon. The sequence continues at coordinate 27,201 of NW_023657195.1, read as the reverse complement.
CCATTCGGCCACCGCGGCCCCATATATATATTATAATATATATAATTTTATATATATATATATATAATATATATATATATATATTTTATATGTGTATACAATATACACACATACATGCATATATATATATATACACATACATATATATATATATATATATATATATATATTATATATATATATATATATATATATTTTTGTGTGTGTGTGTGTGTGTGTGTGTGTGTGTGTGTGTGTGTGTGTGCGTATGTGTGTGTGTGAGTGTGAGTGAGTGTGATTTTTTTTTTTTTTTTTTTTTTTTACGGTAAGTTCATGTTTGAGCCGCCTTTGTCACAGCATGATACTTAATTGTAGTGTTCATGTTTGTGATGCTCTTGGAGTGAGTACGTGGTTGGGTCCCCAGTTCCTTTCCACGGAGAGTGCCGGTGTTACCTTTTAGATAATCATTCTCTCTATTTATCCGGGCTTGGGACCAGCACTGACATGGGCTGGCTTGCCCACCCAGTGGCTAGGTAGGCAATCGAGGTGAAGTTCCTTGCCCAAGGCAACAACGCGCCGGCCGGTGACTCGAACCCTCGAACTCAGATTGCCGTCGTGCCAGTCTTGAGTCCGATGCTCTAACACACGCACGTATATATGTATATATATGTATAAATATACACACACACACACACACACACACACATATATATATATATATATATATATATATATATATACATATAATATATATATAATATATATATTATAATATATATATATATGTATGTAGTATATAGTATATATATATATAATATTTTATATATATATATTATATATATATATGTGTGTGTGTGTGTGTGTGTGTGTGTGTGTGTGTGTATGTGTGTGTGTGTGTGTGTGTGTTTATAGTATATATATAGTATATGAAACTATATATATAATAGGTATGTATGTGTGTGTGTGTGTGTGTGTGTGCTGTGTTGTGTGTGTGTGTGTGTTGTTTTGTGTGGTGGTCGTGTGTGTGTGTGTGTGTGTGAGTGTGTGCGTGTGTGTGTATACATACACATACCCCGTCTAATATACGTCTTCGCAATGATTTGTAAACCACATAACAAAAATGCGTGTTCTATTAGATTGTGGAGAGTCTGTTCTATTTATATATATATATAATATATATATAATATAATATCTATATATATATCGCTATAGATTTATAATGCTATTACATCAATATTTACCTCTATTAAACATGATGTAATACGTTTCATCTGTTTATTATCTTTCTTAATCGGGTGGCACATGCGTAGACTTATTTTCTGCTAATTTGAACCAGGGAACTCAGGTCGCACACGTATAGAATAACTGTTTATCAACACTAAGAAGGAGGAGGAGGGTGATTATGTAGTCCAATTAGAAGGAGTTTTGGTATTCACTAGAAATACTGTGAATTTCGTGTTTTACAAGAAATTGGTAACTAGTTTTAGTAACACCTTGTACCATAAAAAAAAACACAAACAAACTTTCCAGTCCCTGGGTATATCGCATGAACATTGAATAGCCAGGTGGTTTTGATTACCTATGACCGTTTCGGAAAGTGGCATCCACTTGAAACCCCGTAAAACTATTACACCTCCAGTACTGACCTCATCCCTCGTTTAGAGGCATTCGGCTGAACCATAAATCTCCTAATCCGATTAGTAACTGTGATCAAATAGAGCACGGTAAATATTCTTCTACAATATATGTAATATTCAGTTTTCTTACTGTATGGAGTTTTCGGAGGTCAATAAACTATTACCTAATACCATAAAGTTGATTTCCAATGTATTAATGGTTTCGGAATAAAATACCCAATGCCAATGCTTTCAGTTAGTATGGGAGGCCCGGTAAGTGTGATATTTAATAATAGGTGGACAGGTAGTTTGGACGAAATTATAGGCCACTTTTCAGATAAATTCCGTGCAGCAAGGAATTATGCTATATCGGTTTCTTTCGAACTGCCCGCTATTTTTTATATTACATAACGTTTCATTGATGTAATTTCTCCATATTTCTACTCCTCTCTCATCTCGATTCGACATTTCTGTTCCTTCAGCTACACACGCAACTTTGTCCGTATTAAGGAAAACATTACTAGTATCGACATTGAAGGAGGGTTATCAGTTAAGTACATTAGGCCTATGCGGCAGACCTCCCGAACTAGACAGCCGTTAACCCTAATCACCTGAAAGTTATTCATCAAGTACGTTCTACAGAGCTAGATTATGTAATTGTGAATATTGGGAATTGTTGTGGCTTTCGATGCATATTTAATCAAATGTTTGTATCTTTTTAGGTATGTATAGATATTCACATGAGATGGGTGGGCTTTATTAATTCGGGTATCCGAGATTTGTCCGATTCGTCATTGACAGATGTCACCATAACAAATGAAAGTATCACTAAAGTCTCTTCCGACTCTATCTCTGTTATCTATTTCTATCTCGATCTCTTTCTCTCTGTCTTTCTGTCTGTCTGTCTGTCCTGTCTGTCTGTCTGTCCTGTCTGTCTGTCTGTCTCTCTCCTCTCTCTCTCTCTTACGTCTCCTCTCTCTCTCTCTCTCTCTCCATCCTAACTCTCTCCGTATAATATATCCCATCTTTCTCAATCTTGTTTTTGTCTGTCTGTCTGTCCTTTTTCCCCCCTCCCCCCCCCTCCCTCTCTTATCTCCCCCCCCTTTTCTTTGTTTTATAGGTTGAACGACAAAAATGCAATTAGTAATCAACTTTCTTGACAATCTACAATGATTAGTGAGTATAATTTTCTGGCATTTACAAACACGCTAACCAACATACCAAAGCTTCAAGGTAAAAAAAAAAAAAATTTTTTGAAAAAAAAAGGAGGGAGGAGTGAATTCACTGTGTTCTAAGCGTCAAAAAGAGATAAAAATGTAGGTGCACTTAACTCTTATCGAATGTTTGGTTAATCACGTCATTTTATAAACATACTGTAAAATTTGTGTTGGAAATTCATCTCTCTCGGATATTATAATGGACAGCAATTAACCTGAGTGACCAAACGTCATTACGAGAAGCGGCCTCCACTCCAGATATTAGCTGCACACCCTGTCACAGGCACTTGCTACCGGCCGTCTGAAAGATCTCTCGGGATGGACAGCCCTCGAGTCGAGGCCCTTTGGCCGTACGGATAAGGGGGGGGATTGATCTGTTCCGGATGATTGCGTTTGCGGACTGAATATATGTATGTGTACAACAACGCTTAAACAATACATACATACACGTATATACGTGTATCATATAGAGGGCAGATAGGATAGAGAGATAAATATATAGATCGATAGGTATATATATATATATTATATATATATATATATATATATATATATATATTATATATATGTGTTGTGGGTGTGTGTGTTGTGTGTGTGTGTGTTGTGTGTGTGTGTGATGTGTGTGTGTGGGTGGTGTGTGTGCGTGTGTGTGCGTGTGTGTGTGTGTGGTGTGTGTGTGTGTGTGTGTGTGTGTGTGTGGGTGTGTGTGTGTGTTGTGTGTGTGTGCTCTTGGCCTAAACAAAGCCAAAACATTTCTTGTATCGACTTTATTTGCTTCTCAGACAGTGTCATTTTCTCTTCTTCTCAAAGATATAGTATTCATTAATATCCTTTTGGCATTCTGCATTGCTCGCGGCCTTGTGAGGAACATCGCCGTGAATAAAAAAACAATAATTATTAATAACATGATATTCATTAGCAAAAACTACATTTTAAAAATAAGGTTTATATTATTGAGACCAAATTCAAATGTTGGTTCAACAATGTTATCAAGATTTATATTTCAAATTAAAACCCACTTTCCCCACGGACTGCGTTACCATAGGAGGCATTTGGATTCAAATTATAATCTTAAATACATAGATCAAAAAATTTCCAACAGTTTTGAGTCTGTTGATCAGATATACATCTCCCACCTTATAGCTAAGGACCTAATACCTTAAAGTATACATAACTTCATTAGCAAAATTCACTCAAAGACGTTTATAGCATTACATGTAAATCCTCTCTCAGAGCTTCCACTGAAACTCATAAATTTAGTATATGCTAATCAATATTCACCAGTTTTTTCGCCGTCCATAACAGTTTGTATGACAAGGAGATCTTGAACAGCCATTTATTTCGAAATTTAACATTTCATTATTATAAAGTAAGCTAGACCTTGTTATCGATATTGGCCCATGCTTGACAAAGTTGTTATAAGGTAAAGATGAATGTAATGCAAAATGAGGTGTCGATGCTGACTGTGGTGACCGCAATGGTGTGTGTGTTGTGTGTGTGTGTGTGTGTGTGTGTGTGTGTGTAGATATAGATATATATTTAGAGAGAGCAGTTTTGTGTCGTGTGTGTTTAATATTAGATATATAATATATTTTTTTTTTTGCCAATCAAAAACAAAACAAGAAAAAACATAGTGTTACTCTTTTTTGTGAACTGATATCTGGTTTATATGATGTTCTATATATAATATAGCTTAATGCACTCCAAAATGTGAAACGCAGTTGCGAAAAAATAATCTAGTCCTGGTCCCGTCGGTGGTAGCTACTTATGTATCTCTATGATACTCTAGTCTATTTTCGCATCACTAACAGCTGTTGGTGTTGAAAAATGATTTGATAGCGAATAGTATATTAAGTATCCCAATAATAACTCAATCTAATAGAATCATTAGGACTATAATATATATATATATCTAGATATATATAATATTATATATAAACTATATATAATTATATACTTATATCTAAATTCCATCTATCTGTCTATAGTATAAATATATTATATATGATATATATAATATATATATATTTATATATATATTTAGATATATATATATATTAATATATACATCACGACACATGTGTGTGTTATATGTATATAAAGAATAATATACAGGACACACACACCACACCACACACACACACACACACACACACACATAACAAACATATATATATATATATATATATATATTATATATACTATTATATATATATATTAGCTATATATATAGTGTCTACATATATATGTATCATATACATATCTATAGTGTGGTGTGTATATATGTAATATAGGTATATGTAGTACTATATTAATATCATGTACATATATATATATATGGTAACACACACAGAAACCACACACACACACACGCACATCATATACACACACACACACACACACACACACACACACACACACACACACACACCACCTCAACAGCACCACATATATATATATATATATAATACTATATTATAATATATATGTATTATATTTGGTATATAAATGTATATATATGTCTATATACATATGCATGTATAGTATCTATCTAGTAGATTATCTTCCTATTAATATATATAATATATAATCATATATATACTATATGCCTATATATATATATATATATATAGATATATATATATTATATATATAATAATATGCATATATATATATATATAATATATATATATATATCTATATCTATACATGCACACACACACACGACACACACACACACAACACCCACCCACACACACACACACACACACAGCACACACCACACCACACCCACACATTATATATATATATATATATATATATATAATAGAGAGGAGATAGAGAGGAGAGAGAAGAGAGAGAGAGAGCGAGAGAGAGAGAGATAAAGAAGGAGAGAGAGATAGAGAGAGGATGAGAGAGAGAAAGAGAGAGAGAGAGATAGAAGAGAAAGACGAGCGAGAGAATAGCGAGGAGCAAGATAGAGAGAAGAGCAAGATGAGAAGAAAAGAGAGAGAGAGAGAGAAGCGCAGACAGAGGAGAGAGAGAAATATGATGATATGGCGAGAGTGAGAGAGAGAGAGAGAGAGAGGAGAGAGAGAGAGGAGAGGAGAGCGTAGAGATAGAGAGAAGAGGAGAGAGAAGAGAGACGAGAAAGAGAGAGCAGGAGAGAGAGGACGCGCGAGAGAGAGAGGAGCGAGAGAGAGAGAGAGGAGAGTAGAGAGAGAGAGAGAGAGAGAGAAAGAGAGAGAGAGACGATCACGATAGAGATAGAGACAGAGAGACGAGAGAGCGAGAGCGAACGATCAGAGAGAGACAGAGGAGAGAGCAGAGAGAGAGAGAGTAGACTAGCCGAGAAGAGAGAGTATATAGAGAGTAAGAGAGAGATCCCAGATCGAGAGTATAGTAGAGATAGCGGAGAAAGAACAGAGAGAGGAGAGGAGAGAGAGAGTAGACAAAGATAGAGAGGGAGGCGAGAGTAGAAGAGAGAGACGGAGAGATAGCGGTAGCATAGAGAGCAGAGGAGAGAGCTATGATTGGAGAGAGAGAGAGAGAGAGGAACGTCTCTAGGTACATTCGTTGTTTTTTTTTTCTAACTGACGTATTAACATTAGAAACGTGTTATGTCTTGAGATGTGTACATTATACTATATAAAATAAACAGTGGAAATACCTTATCAGTGAGGAATAGGTGAAATAATGATGTATGATAGTGTAGAAATAGGAAAAAATAGTAAGAATATAAGTTTTGATACTCTTCCCATACATTATTTGTTCTATGGCGGCAGGGGTGTATAATATGTGCAAAATGAAGCTACTACGAAAAAGTCAAGGTCCGAAAAGATAATAATAACAAAATAACGTTTCTGACTGTTTCTTTTCCTTCACCCCCAATTTCCACTCTTTCCATGATCATCACCAAAGAGAGAGTTTTCTCCACCCCGCAATTCTTTCATAAGTTCATCAGCTAAGAGTTCTTTATCTAGTACATCATCCATCCTGTTCAGTTGTGTGTATCTAATCTCCGTTCTCCTAGGCCATCATTACTTCAGTTTTCCTCTAAATCCATCCCGTTCTCATCACGTAGTCTGTACCACTTGCGAAGTACTTCCGACGCTCTGACGTTTAATTCCGTTTCGTTTGAATATTCTCTTGGTTGTAATTAAGATGGAATCTTCTCACTTTTGATACCTACAATAAGATGAGTGTCTGTGTGCGTGTGTGTATTTCGTGTGTGTTTGTGTGTGTGGGTGTTTTTTGTTGTGTGTTTGTGTGTGGTTGTGTGTGTGTGTTTTTTTTTTTTTTGGGGGGGGGGGGGGTACGATATGTGTAGTTGTGTGGTGTCTTTTTTATTTACGGTAGGTGATTATTTGTCACCGACCTGTTGAAACGGTAGCGACATTTTGACATGCGGCTTTTTCAGTCAAGATACATACCTACATACTACAGTAACATACATATGTAGAGATTATGATGTGCTTATTTGTGTATGTGTATAGGATTGAACAACCTCCTTTCAGCAGCATTCTCCAATATTTCAAAATAATCTGATAGGTCGGGCCACAGAAGTCATATGATATATACAGTATATATACAACATGTTCAAGTACATACAGACATTGTAATAGTATATATCTTATATAAAATATATATATATTTATTAATTATATATATATATATATATAGTAATAGATATCTATATATAATGTGTAACATGATATATGTTATATATGTATATATATATATATTCTCTATACATATATATCCTATAGTCTATATACTATCTGAACTACGTAATCTACCTATCCTGTCTATCTACACATATGTTAACAACAACACGACACAGGCACACACACACACATCATATATATATATATCTATATCTATCTATGAATTAGTTATATATATATTGGCTATATATACATATATTGATCATATATATATGTATATATATACTAATACCAAATTATATTCGATATATCTCGGTACTTCTAATCTATATCTATATAGGTATCATCTATACATATTGTCTAAGTATTCATATCCTCAGTTATCGCAACATATACATATGTCGGATATTTGTTTTATATAATTTTTTATTTTCATGGTGCATTGGGCATTTTGCTTGTGTGCATATTCATTTCTGTATACTACTGGGATGTAGGTCCGTCCTTGGTCGTTGATGCATGGGTGGATGTGACTGTGTAGCGCTTGGCATGAATGAATGTAATATTGTCTAGGAAGGTTGATCTTTACTGCTTATATTTTTTCTTTTATTTTACCGCTTCCAGTGTGTGTACGTATGCTAGCTAGGCGTGTCTGGGGCTTGATAAGTTTTAACATAAAGCAGAATACGTGATACCCAGGAAACGCACAAATAAAGATTAAGACAAGACCCAAATCTAAAACGGCAGCATTAACTGTCTTTATCGATGATTTAAGGTGAAAAAACATCTACAGCTTTTAATACATAGAAATCAACAGTTACCTCAAACAGCTCTTCCGTTTATAATTTCAACTTTTTTGTTCCAGCACATAATGAAAAAACACAATATACAATTGTATATATTACCATCTATATTTAAACACACACACACAAGGACACACATCACACAAAGCACCACACACACACACACCCACACATGCATGCACACACACAGGCACACACCCACACAACACCAAACAAACACACACAACACACGCAAACAAAACACACCACACACACACATGCACAACCAAAAGTGCATGCACCACACACACCACACACACACGACACACCACCGGCCACGACATATATAAATATATATATATATATTGAAGATATATGGATAGAATACATATATATATATATATATATATTTATATATCAATAATAGCATATATATATACCATACATACATACATTAATATATATATACTATATTATAATATATATATATATATAAAAAAAAAAATATATATATATATCCATATATATATGTATATAGTATATAATCGATATTATATATATAATATAATAATATATAATGTATCATATATATTTCGCGTTTCTTTACCTTTTGACGGTAGGTTCATGTCTTGAGCCGCCCGTGGTCCCCAGTATGATACTTAATTGTAGTTTTCATTTTGTGATGCTCCTGTATGTGCGTACGTGGTGGGTCCCCCAGTTTCCTTTCCAACGCGGAGAGTGCCGGTGGTACCCTTTTTTTTAGGTAATCATTCTCTCTTATTTTATCCGGGGCTTGGGACCTCACACTTGACTCGGCCTGGCTTGGCCCTCCATTTGGCAAGTGGTGATGGGCATCATGTGAAGTTCCTTGCTAATGGAACAACGTCGCGGGCGCTCGGTTGACTCGAACCCTCGAATTCAGATTGCCTTACGTGGTACAGTTTTTGAGTCCCGACGCTCTAACCCATCTAATTTTGAACCCCCAATCCATTCGGGCTACCGCTTCCTTGACGATCATTGGGCTTCCATGATTTTTTTTTCTTAGCAATTTTAAGACGGGTGGTTTGCCATTGGCCTTCCGCCCAGGTGGTTTTTATCGATCAAAAAACCCATCTTATCATCTCTATTTACCCCAGCACTGACTTGAGCGTGGGCTTGGCCACCCCAGTGGGCTAGCAGGCAATGGATGTGAAGTATCCTTTCCCAAGGGAAACACGCGGGGGGCGGGTCGGTGACTCGAACCGCTCGAACTCAGATTGCCGTCGTGACATTCTTTGAGTGTCCGACGCTCTAACCATCTGAAACAAACCATTCGGCCAACGCGGCCCCATATATATATATATATATATATCTATATATATATATATATATATAATATATATATATATATATATATATTACTGTGGGATACATATAACTTACAAACAGCAACATACATGCATATATATCATATTAATAACATCATATATATATTATTATATATATTATCATTATATATTAATATGATATATATATATAGTTATATATGTTTGTGGTGTGTGTGTGTGTGTTGTGGTGTGTGTGTGTGTGTGTGTGCGTTGTGCGTATGTGTGTGTGGAGTGTGAGTGAGTGTGATTTTTTTTTTTTTTTTTTTTTTTTTTTTACGGTAAGTTCATGTTTGAGTGAGGCCGCCTTGTTCACAAGGCATGATACTTAATTGTAGTGTTCATGTTTGTGATGCTCTATGAGTGAGTACGACGTGTTTGGGGTTCCCCAGTTCTTTCCTTCCACGGAGAGTGACGGTGTTTACCTTTTAGATAATCATTCTCTCTATTTATCCGGGCTTGGACCAGCACTGACTGGCTGGCTTGCCCACAAGCCAGTGGATAGGTAGGGCAATCGAGGTGAAGTTCCTTGCCCAAAGGCAACAACAGCGCCGGACCGTGACTCGAAACCCTCGAACTTCCAGATTGCCGTCGTGCCAGATCTTGAGTCCGATGCTCTAACACACCACGTATATATGTATATTATATGGTTAAAAATACACATATACATACATACATACATACATATACTAATATATATATAATATATATATGTATTATATCATTATTATATAATTATATATATATATATATATATATAAGATATATATATATCTTATATTATTATAATATATATATACACGCACACACACCCACAAGCACACACCACACACAACACATATATATATATATATATATAGTATATTTATATATTACAGTATATATCTATATATATCTATATATATAAATACAAAAATAAAACATAGTATAGTACTCAATTATGTTATGTAAGGTTAATATAATATAGAATATATATATGTATATATATAGATACACACTTACATACACATATAAATTTTATATTATATATATACACCATATTACATATATATATATATATATATATATATATATATATATATATATATATATAATATATATATACATATATATATATATATATTATATATCTATATGTTTGTATGTGTGTGTGGTGTGTGTGGTGTACAAAAACACTCTTCCGGGTTGTACAATGGAAGAAAAAAAAATATATATATACACATATATATACATGTACTTGTGTATGCATATTATATATAATATAATATATATATATATATATATTATATATATAGATAATATATATAATATATAATCTATGTGTGTGTGTGTGTGTGTGTGTGTGTGTGTGTGTGTGTGTGTGTGTGTGTGTGTGTGTGCGCGTGTGCATGTGTGTGTGTGTGTGTGTTGTGTGGTGTGTATATATAATCTCACATAATATATGTATAACATATATATATAGATATATATATCTTTATTATATATATACTCTATTATATGTTGTTAGTATGTATACAAATAGATAGATACATGCATATCATATATCTAATACTATCTACTCTATATAATATATATATATATGACATAGATATATACACAGATATATAGTATCTATATATAGAATATACTAATAAGAGTATAGCGATATATTATGTCTAGTATTACATATAATAAATAATATATAATATATATATATATCTTCTATATATATATATATGTGTGGTGTACATATATATGTATCTATGTATCTATATATGCAAGGAGTTATTCCTCCTCCTCGATTGACTGTCTCCGTGAATGAAGAATAAATCTAGTTACTACTTTTGTTTAATACCCCTTGGTCATTTTGCGATTCCCTACACCGTAATAGGATGTCTGTCTGTCGTGTAGGCTGTCTGTTTGGGAGCAGGGCTGTGAGAATACACGTAATGTGAAGTTTCATCATACTAAGAAGACGACGATAACTTTATGCAAGAAGCAGACGAGAACATCGAGAAAATGATTACCTAAAAAAGGTAACACACCGCACTCCTCCGTGGAAAGGAACCTGGGGACCCTACCACGTACTCACGTCCAAAGAGTCATCACAACATGGAAAAACTACAATTTAAAGTATCAGGCTGTGACCACGGCGGCTCAGACTGAACCTACCGTTAAAAAAAAAAATTATATATATATATATATATATATATATATATATATATATATATATATATATGTACATATATATGTATATATGTATATATATATATAATATATACTATAGTATATAATTATATATATGTACATATGTAATATATTTGTATATATATATATATTAAATATATATATATATATATATATACTTATATATATATATTATATATATATATGCTGTGTGTGTGTGTGTGTGTGTGTATTCTCACACACACACACACACACACCCACACACACAGCAACACACTCACAACAAAACACACACACACACAGTCACACACCACACAGAACACGCACATCACACACACACACACACACACATATACATATCCATGTGTACACACCACCACACATGCACAACAAACATGCATATATATATTTATATTATAATATATATATATAGTATTATATTATATAATTATATATATATATAATATGTGTGTTGGGTGGGTGGGTGCTTCAATAATAAATCATTTTGCGCATGTGTGAGTAAGCCGATGGTGTGGGTAGCCCTAGATAGTGTTAAGTGGCCCTGCATGCCTTCTGCTTGCGCTATTTCCACACCCCTGGCTAGCCCAGTGCTAAAAAAGGAGCGTTTTGCATAAGTCCCCCCTCCCAGGTCACCCCTCTCCATCATCAAGACTTCCAGTGCCTCTCGGGCCACCCATGGTAACTGGGTACCTTGCTTTCCCAGGCATATCTGTGGGGGATCTCGGAGCAGCAGGAGGCCACAGGGGTAGAGTTATGGCCCACCGGCGTTGGAACGCTCTGGCTTCGTCCCAACTCCTGTCCCCTATCCCCCGGGGGAAAGGGGCGGCTCAGGGGGGTGGGCCTTGCCAGCCCCTCCTCCCCCCAGAATGACCCTCGGGAACGCCCTTTTTAAATGGAAATGCTGGGGGGATGGGTGTTGTCCCTCCCACCTAGCAGTAAGGGGGCTGTGGGCCCCCGGGGGAGGGCAAATGTCAGGGTGCAGGTTTGGAACGAGAGTTACTCGTCCCGCCTGCCCCCCGGCGGCGCCAACCCACCATAAAGCTTGGGGGAAAGCCCTCGGAACCCACAGTGGGATGGCGGTCCCCAGCCCCGCCCCCCTTTATTTGGGGCTGTTTTGGCGGGGGCGGCAGAGGGGGCGTGACCCGGAGTGCCCATCCGGGGCTTAATCTAGGCGTGTTTCCGGGTAGGCCTTGGAACATCGGTCCTTGCGGCAGGATGAGGGGTTTTACCTCTGCACCCGGGGAATGAAGCACTGGAGTTGAGGTGGCTGCCCTCTCAGGGGTAGAAGCCCGGGACGGCATGATCATGTGGGTGGTTCCCCTCTATGGTGGGGGCCGCAGCAGGGTCCCACCTCCGGGGGTGTAGCCATAAATTTCCCCCACGACTTCAGCCCGCAGCCGAGGTGACACCGGTTTTTGAGGGCGTATCAGGCATTGGGGACTGGAAGCTGCTTTTGGCTTTTGTTCTTATTGCTGATACGCTTTTCCCATTATAAAAAACCAATGTGAAAGAGGCGTTCTACGAAAACTGCATCTGGGGCAACGTTTGCCCCCGGCGAGACTTCGCATTGTTCTGGGCGACTTAAATGTGGTACCCGGGCTGTGACCGAGTGGCTGTCGGCCCCCATGGTCGGGGTTTGATCCCACGCGAGAAGCCCCTTCTCCGGGATTTTGCTAGTCCCGAAAATGAGGATCTCTGGCCCCTGGTCCACGCTCCAACCCCCCCATCGCTGGATTTTGGTACACGATACGGGTAATTGGCCAAGGAGATTGACCCATTCTTGTTACACGCGATGGGGGACCCTCCAAAAATGCAGGGTTTACCGGAGTACCGAGTTCGTGGCCCGACATAGCTGTTGGGCTACCCTGGGGCCCCTTTCAAAACTCCCCGCCCCCTCCAGTGGCCCCCAAAGGTGTTTCACTTGGACGATAAGGGGGAGGAGTGTGTCCTGGGTTCGCCCGGCAGTCTCTGACCGATTCGCAAAAACCGCAACCTGAGGGACCAGAACCTGAGGGGAGTCCTTCAAGCGCGAAAACACTCGAAGCAGCTCAGGAGTACATTGGGTAGCCCCAAGACAAGGCAAAAATACCATCCCCCCTGGAGTTACAGGCCACTGAAGTGTGTCGCAAGGCTCGGTAAAGGGGAAATAAAGCCTTGCGTCGCTCCATGGTGCTAGGGCTGGACATGCTGAAAGGAAAAGGAACAGTCCATCAGGAACTTGTGAGGAGGTCGAAGGCCTTTTTTGGGTAAATACCTTCCCCCTGCCTCCCAAGCCCTGAGAAAACAAACCCCAAAGGGCCTCCTCACAGATGCTCATTCCCATCGGGGAGGGCGGATCATCCAGATCATTTTGGGGTTCGTAACTTTGGGGTGTGCATATTAAAACATTGTACCGGTGGACCCTCCAAAGTTAGCTTGGGTGCAAGCGATGTCGCGTGCCTTGCCGGACCCCCCCATCAGCGAGGAACCTCCTACCCTAACGAGGTGGCGGCGATTTCCAAACTGAAGAGTGGGAAAGCTGCAGGCATATGTGAATCCCTGCTGAACTGCTAAAGGCGGGGGTAACCTTGGCTCGGGGGGTGCATACAGTCCTGACTGCCCTTTGGCAGTTGGTAAACCCTTCCCCTGACCTCTGAGAGGCATGACTCCCTCTTGAAGGGGGAAAGGGGGTCTGGGACTGTACCTAACCCGGGCAACACTGCTCAGCATCCAGGAAGGGTTTTTCGCCCACAAACTTCTGAAAAGGATCCCAACCGCCTACTGAGGCATCAGAGACCGGAGCCCGGGGGTTTACTCCTGGCAAGTCCACCAATAGACTGTATACTAGCGCTTCGGTAATTGGGAACGCCGTCGTGAGTTTGGGTTGCTCGCACCTACATCGACCTTTAAGAAGGGGTTTGACTCGTATCGGAAACGCTATGGGGATCCTGGGCTCAGGGGAATTTTCCCACACAGATTATTGGCCTGAAAGCAAGCCCTCTATACTGGTACTGAAAGTGCTGTAAAGTGTGGTGGGGGGATGTCGAATTTTCCCCCTTAATTTAGGGTGAGGCAAGGGTGTGTCCTTCACCCCACTTTAAAACCCTTTTTGGCTGGTAATGGGCAGGGGCTACAGCCAAGTCAGTGCGGAGCAAAAATAGGCAATATTAAGGGCTCGGACCTTTACTTTGGACGATGTTGCCATCCCATCTAGTCCTTGGAGTCACTTGTGGCAGCTCTTGATGCATTTAGCAAAGAGGGGAAGCCCCCAGGCCTAGAGGTCTCCTGACCAAGACCAAATTTAGGACTTTGGGGGCCCGTTAGGAAACCCGTTCAGTCGATCCGCTTGCGGCGAGGGTGTTGAAATCACGAAAATTTTACATACCTTGGTAGGTAGTCCAATCCTGGGTTTTTCGACCCGGAAATCCGTAGACGGATTGGTCTGGCAACGGGGCCATGAACTCGATCAACAAAAGCGTTTTTGGGGAGGGCGGTACCAGCAGAAAGGGCCAAGCTGCGTGTCCTTTAAGGCCTTGATACTTCCAGTTTTTCTCTATGGAAGCGAACCTGGGGCGCTATCCGTGCCTTGGAGCCTCGCCGGCGGTTACAAACCCCTGAATGCTGGGACCCCGTTACTTGCATAAACCCGGGGTCGCCAACCAGGTATATGGCCACCTAGTCCCTCCCTATGGGCGACCCTGCCCATCGGGGGCCCGGGTACTCAAAACAAACCCGTAGTTTCAAGGGGCAGGACGTGTAACCGCCTTAAACATTGTACCTTTCAATCCTTACTATATTGGTGCCCTCTCAAAAAAAAAATTTTCAATGTAATAAAACACATTGTAAGGCTATTCACATTTAGAAAGCCCAAATCTCAGCTGTTTTTTGAAACCTACCGTTAAAAAAAGAAAAAGACCCAAGGGAAACAATGCCACCGAAGGTCCCCAAATCAAAAAAAAAGAAACCAAAATTTTTCAGATGAAGAGTGTTGGGGTTCATAGAACCTGTGGCAACGAAGAAGAAGGGGGTTCAGAAAATTAGATAACGAATAACTGAACAAGTGAAAAAAAAGCCCGGGAGAGTGTAGCTACGGAGGGGAATCTTTCTCGCGTACGAGGAATGGAAAGAAGGCGTAGGAATTCACAAACCTAAGAGCGCCGTGAAGGGAAAAAGGGGCACAAGAAGGGGAAGAGAGAAAAAAAAAAACAAAAAAAAAACACACGGGAGGAACGGTAAATTTCAAAATAAATTCTGTTCTGGGAAAATTTTCCCAGGTACCCTCAACATAGCTGTTTTAAATTTCTCACAATGCAAAGAAAACCTTTTCTTTTTTCATCAGAGTAAAGGAAATTTGTACATGTCATATAAAACTAATATTCTTCACAGAAAATTTTTAAGTAGGGGTGGTATCAAATTTTTTATTTTTCAATTTTTTTTTAGACACAGAACTCAATAATGTGGGGAATATCAAATGCTGAATATGATTTACCTCATGACACGTAACCAATATGGGACAAAACATAATGTCATAAAGAAAATAGAATGTAGAAATAGTTTTGTATTACCTATATATCATTTTTCTTATTCAAAAAATTCAGAACTTTTGGGGGGTTAAACAAAGGCCAACAATATACTTAAAGAATGGTAATATTAAAAGCAAACCCTTTTTTCTTTTGGGTTTATTTCATTCTGAGTGTTATTGATTTTAAGAAAGTTATTTTGAAAAATGGGCAATTTTAAGAACAAATTTTCACCTTATAAACATCCTCCACAAAAGTGTCTAATGCGGGGTTTTTTTTAAATAAATAAAATAAATAAATACGTTTAATAACAGTATTACATTAGGATCTAATTTGCTTTTATATTTTATTAGGTTTTTAAAATTTTAGTAAAAGTAATTTCTTTAATTAACACATGAATGTATAATAATTAAGTTTTTTTTTTGCTTTAAAGGGGCCCCGGGATGATTTTTTTTGGGAATCATAAAAATTCTCGTCAATTTTCTGAAAATTTATTACAATGCTAAGATACTTTTTACGTTTTTTAGAAAGTTTTAAGATGGTACTGGAAAAAAAAAGAGAAAAATTTAAAATGTAAAAAA
The DNA here is from genome assembly GCF_015228065.2 of Penaeus monodon. Lineage (NCBI taxonomy): Eukaryota > Metazoa > Arthropoda > Malacostraca > Decapoda > Penaeidae > Penaeus > Penaeus monodon. Next base: position 10,312 of record NW_023657195.1, on the reverse strand, counting down.
TTTTTTTTTTTAAAATTTTTAAACGAATTTGACCCAAAGGCTTCCAAGCAAATTAGATAATTAGTTTTTAAAATTTTTTTTGATAAAGTAATCATTGCCTAACAAACTAAAATTTTATTTTTCCCAATTATATTTTTTTAATGGCAAAAAATAAAAAAAAAAAACATAAATAAGTGTACTGCGCCTATAAACTCGCTTTTAAACCATGTTAAAATTTCCAAATTACACTTATAAAAAAAAAAATTGTTCTATTTATAGAAAATTAAAGACGAAACAGTGAAAAAAAAATTTAAAGGGAAAAAACAAAAAAAATGCAGAGCAGAAACAACTTACGCACAAAAAACTTACAATGAGAAAAAGGGGTTTTGTTTCAACGGACCCAATCAAAAGCCTCCACTGCAACTCCAAGCTTTTTGCGGGGTTTTGTTCCAAATTTTTCGTCGAAGGCGAGCCTCATTTTGTCCATGTTCGCGATTTTTTTCCATAGAAAGTGTAGATAAATGCCAAGTGGGCCTCCCAAGTTGCCTTCACTGTAGCCGCTTTGTAGTTGCATACCGCATTTTTGCGTGCGAAGTCCCCCAAACTTTTTTTGATGCATTGCGATTTTTGGCTATCCTCCATATTCTTGAAAGCAGGTGCTCAATTTTGGTTTTTAGTTATGCCCCGAAAAACACGATTCATCATTTCACTGTTGCAGTCTGTATAGACGGGTTTTTTTTCCTCTTCTGACTTCTTCCGGGGGAAAAAAAACTTTCATTGTGGGGTGGGAATGAGGCTGTTGTCCAGAGCAATGCTTCTATTGTGAAACACCCGACCTTCACCTTTGGCAAATCTGTCAAGTTGAGGTTGTCGTCTGTTGACGTGCAGTGAAAGAAAGTTGAATGATTTTCCCCGCGCATTTTCCCAGCAGTTGTAACCTACCTTTTTGTTTTTGGGGCACATCATGCAGTATACTAATTAATGTTGTATGGGATAACAATATTCTTCATTGTAATCCACACAACGTACCAAACACTTCACTTGGACTACGGTCATTTGGGGGCGCAAGTCTAGCAGTAGATTGTTTGACAACACGATGCAAACCTGCTTTCCCCACAATTTTTCTTTCACGTCTCTTCAAAAATTTATCATGTTTTTTCATTTCACAGCTTCTGGTTTTCTTTTGGTTCGAAAGATCAGTCTTCACTCAAACAAGTTTGTACCTCCCCCAGACGGGAGGACGTTGGTCTAAGTCACCCATGGCAGTTGCAGATGACGACAGACACTGGGTCGTTGAGGAGGCCTTCAATCCCGTGGATTTGCGAGGGGCCACCCGGGCGAGGGCCCTCTTCGTCTGGATTTTTCTCCATGGCCCCCTTTTTTTGACCACAAAACCAACCCGGGGGATTTTTTCGTAGAACCCTTTCCCCCGGGTCGGGGCAAAAAAACCCGTGAGGTCTCACGGACCCGCTTGTCAGCAAGCATGAAAAAGCGGGCGAGGTCGGGGTGTCCATGAAACCGGTGGGGAGCTGGCAGTGCCACTCTCTTCCCTTTTTTAAAGTAGGTTCTGTCTGAGCCGCCGTGGTACAGCATGATACTTATTGTATTTTTATGTTGTGATGGCCGTGCCCCTCTCTTTCCTTTTTAAAGAGGTTTATGTCTGAGCCGCCGTGGTCCAGCAGATACTTTTTTGTAGTTTTCATTTTGAAGGCGTGCCACTCTCTTCCTTTAACGGGTTCATGTCTGACCGCCCTGGTCACGCATGATAATTATTTTGTTTTATGTTGTGATAGGCAGTGCCCCTCTTTCCTTTAACGTAGGTTCATGTCCCCGAGCCGCCTGGGCACGCATATCTTTTGTAGTTTTCATGTTGGATAGGATGCCCCTCTCTTCCTTTAACGTAGGTTTTATTCTGACCGCCGTGTCAAGATATACTTATTGTAGTTTTCATGTTGGATAGGCAGTGCCACTCTCTTTTCCTTTTAAAGTAGGTTCATGTCTGAGCCGCCATGGGCACGCTGATCTTATTTTTAGTTTTTATGTTGTGATAGGGGTGCCACTGTGGCCTTAAATTTCAAGGTTCACAAAAATATATAATTTGTGGAAAATAAGTAAGATTTTAATAAATATAGAATATGCAAAAAATTTTCTGGGAAAACATTTTAAAAAAATTTCAATTTATTTAAAAAAAAAAATATTTTTTAACAATAAAAAAAGGAAATGAGGGTAAAAACAGAAAAATAGTGTTTGAAGCATCTAACGGGAACTAAAAATTTTTAACATATATATTTAAAATATATATATAATATTATATATATATTATAAAATTTTATATTATACCACACACACACACACACACACCCACACAAACCCCAAACACAAAACACACACACCACAACACACACAACCCACACACCACATACATACATACACACCACACACACACCACACACCAACACACAAAAAACACACTATATATACATATATATATATATTATATTATATATATATATATTATATAGATAGATGATAGATAGATAATATAGATTATAGATATAGACACACACACACCACACCACACAAAAAAACACACACACCACAAAATATTATATATATATATATATTTTATATTATATATATAAAATATAGTATATATAATATATGTTATATATTATTAATTTATAATAATTTTTAATATATATATATTTTTATATTATAATATATATTTTATATACATATACCCACACCACCCACCCACCACACAAAACACCACACACACCACACACACACAACCACACACACCAACCACACAACCCTTATAATTATATATATATATATATATATATATAATATATTAATTTATATATATATGTATATTTTACCATCCCCCCACACACACAACACACACACACACCCCAAACAATATATTTTTATAAATTATATTATATAAAATTTATATATATATAATTATAAATATTTTTTTAAAATACAATATATTTTAATATATAAAAATATAATTTATATATATATTTTATATTTTATAGTGTGTGTGTGGGGTTTTTTGTCTGTGTATATATATTTAAATATAAAATATATAAAATATATATATATATTATATAATATATATAATTTTTATATTATATAATTTTTATATTTTATATATATATTATTTATTATTTTTTAATTATATATATTTTATATTATATTTATTATATATATATATTATAAATATTATATATATAAATTTATATTTTATATTTTTATATATATATATAATATATAATATTAATATATATGTGTGGTGTGTGGGGTGTGTGTTTTTGTGGGGTTGTGGTGCATGTGTGTGTAGAAATTAACTATCTTCTATTATCTACCCTAATATATTATATAATATATTCAACAACACACCCACCACACACACACACACACACACACACACACACACACACACACACAACACCACACACACCACACACATAAATGATTTATTATAATATATAAAATATAAAAATAAATATATATAAAATAATATAAAATATATTATATAAATATAATATTTATATATTAATTATATATATATATATATTACATACACCCCACACACACACACACACACACACACACACACACACACACACACACACACACAGACACCGTATATATATATATATTTTTTTTAATAATATACATATTATATATACATATATATTATATAATATATTATTATATATTAAATATAAATAACTATATAATATTTTTAATATATATATAATATTATATATATATATATAAACACATACACAACAAACACGCACACCCACACCAAAAACCACACACACACCCAACACCCCAAAACCCACACACACCACACACACACACGGTAAGTGGTGGAGTGTGTTAAGGTGTAAGGTTTTTGTGTGTGGTTGGTATATAAGTGTGTGTTAGGTGTTTATGAAAAGGTGTAGTGTGTGTAATGGTTGTGTGTACATGGAAGTGTGTTGGGGGAGTGATGTGATAAGGTGTGTAAGTGTGTGTGTGTGTGTTGTGTATGTAGTGTGTGAAAATTTTTTTTTTGTAGTGTGGGTGTAAGGTGTGGGGTTAAATGGGGGTGGGTGTAAGTGTGTGGTGTGTGGTGTGTGTGTGTGTGTTGAAGTGGGGTGTGTGTAAGTGTGTTGTTATAAGTTTGTGTAAGTGTGGTTGTAAGTTTGTGTGTTTGTGTGTGTGTTGTGTGTGTGTGTGTGTAGTGTGTGTGTGTGTAAGTGTGTATGTGTGTGAAAGTGTGTGTGGTTGTGTAATGTGTGTGTGTGTATGTAATGTGTGTTGTGTAAGTGGTGTGTGTGTGTGTGTGTGTGTAAGTGGTATGTTGTGTAATGGGAGTGTGTCTAAGTGTGTGTGTGTAAGTGTGTGTGTGTATAAGAGTGTGTAAAAAGAGTGTGTAAATGTGTGTGTGTTGGTAGTGGGGCGTGGTCAAGTGTGGTTTTGTGTGTGGTGTGAAGTGTGGGGGTTAAAGTGTGTGTGTGGTGTGTCTTAAGGGGTGTGGTGTGGTAATTTGGGGTGTGTGTGTGTGTGTTGAAAGTGTGGTGTGTGTAAGTGGTTGTGTGTGGTTGTGTGTGTTAAGTGAAGGTGTGTCTGTATTTTTTTAAATATATTTTTAATATTATATATTATATATATATATATATATATGTGTAATATATTATGTATGTAATATATTATATAATTATATATATATTTTTAAAAATAATATAATATGTTGTTGTGTGTTGTGGTGTGTGTGTGTGAAAGTGTGTAAGTGTGTGGTGGTGTGTGTGAAAGGGGGTTGTGTGTTTGTTGGAGTGTGTGTGTCTTGTAAGTGTGTTAAATTAGTGTGAAGTGTGTGTGTGTTAATGTGTTGGTGAAGTGTGTGTGTGTGTAAGTGTGGGTTTGTGTGTGTGTGTGTGTAAGTGAATGTGTGTCTGTATATATTATATATATATATTATTTTATATATATATATAATATTTATTATAATATAGTGTGGTGTGTATTATATATTATGTTGTATAATATATATATATATAATAATATATATTTATATAATATTATAAAATATGTGGGGGTTTTGTGTGGGTGTAAGTTGTGTGTGTCTGGTGTAAGTTGTGTGTGTGTGTGTGTTTGTGTTGAGTGTTGTCTGTTAATGGTGTTGTAAGGTGTGTAAATGTGAGTGTGTAATGTGGTGTGTATAAGTGTGTTTGTGTGTAGTGTGTGTTGTTGTGTAAGTGTGATGTGTGTAAGTGGGTGGTGGTTGGGGGTAGTGTGTGTGTGTGTGTGTTGTGTGTGTCGTGTGTTGTGTGTGTGTCTGTAAGTTGTGGTGTGTGAAAATGTTTTTTGTGTTGTGTTAAGTGTGTATGTTGTGAAGTGGTTTGTGTTAAGTGGAGTGTTTAAGGTGTTGTGTATATATATTAAGTGTGTGTGAAGTGTGTTTACGTTAAGTGTGTATTGTGGTAAGTGTGTGTGTGTGTACAGGGAAAAGTGTGTGTGTAAGGGGGTTGTGAGTAGTGTGTGTAATTTTTTTTTTTTTTTTTGTAATGTGTTGGGTGTAAAGTTTTGTGAGGGTGTAAGGTGTGGGGTTTTGTGTAAATGTTTTGTGTGTTGTAAGTGTTGTGGTGTGGTGTGGGGGTGTAAGTGTGTGTGTGTGTGTTAGTGTGTTGGGGTGTAAGTGGTAGTGTGTGAAAGTTGTGTGTGTGTGTAAATTGAGTGTGTTGTAAGTGTGTTGTGTGTAAGCGTTGTGTGTATGGGTTGTGTGTGTAAAAGTGGGCGTGTGTGAAATGTTTTTATGGTAATGTGTGTTTTGTGTGTGTGAAGTGTGTGGTGAAAAATGTGTGCCCAGTAAGTGTGTGTGTGTAGGTGAAGTGTGTGTGGTAAGTGTGTGGTGTGTAATGGTTTTGTGTGTAAGGTGTGTGTGTGTGTGGTTGTTAAGTGTAGGTGTAAGTGTGTGTGTGTGTGTGTTAAGGTGTTTTTTTGTGTGTGAGTGGTGTGTGTTAATTTGGGGGTGTGTGAAAGTGTGAGTGTGTGAATTGGTGCGGTGTGTGTGTGTAAATGTCAGTGTGTGTGTGCATAAGTGTGTGTGTGTGTTTGTGTGTACTTGTGTTTATGTGTAAGTGTGTATGTGTGTAAGTGTGTGTGTGTGTGTGTGTAAATGTGTGTGTGTAAGTGTTTGTGTGTAAGTGTGTGTGTGTGTGTGTGTGGGTGTGTGTATAATGTGTGTGTGGAAAGTGTGTTTATGTTTAAAGGGTGTGTTGTTCGGTGTAATGTGTGTGTGTGTTTTGTAATTGTGTGTGTGTTAATTTTAAATTTTTTTTTAGAAAGTGTTTTTTGAAAGTGTGTGTGGTGTGTAAATGTTGTGTGTGTAAGGTGTGTGTGTGTGAAAATGTGTGTGTGTGTGGTAAGTTTTTGGTGTGGTGTGTGTATTGTGGTGTTTTAAATTTGTTTAATTGTGTGTGTGTAAGTGTGTAAGTGTGTAAGTGTGTGTAAGTGTTTATGTGTAAGTGTTTATGTGTAAGTGTTTATGTGTGTGTAAGTGTGTGTGTGTGTGTGAGTGTGTGTGTGTGTGTATAAGTGTGTTTATAAGAGTGTGTGTATAAGTGTGTTTATGTGTAAGTGTGTGTATTTGTGTGTGTGTGTGTAAGTTTGTGTGCGTGTGTAAGTGTGTGTGGTGGAAAATGGAGTGTGTGAAAGGTGTGGTAAAAGTTTGTTTTTTTAAAAGTTTGTGTGTTAGGTTTGGCTGTGTGTAAGTGGTGTATGTGTGTGAAAGTGTGGTGTTTGGTGTGTGTAAGTGTGTGTGTTTGTGTGTGTGTAAGGTGTTGGTGTGGTGGTTAATTTTGTGTGTGTGTGTGTGTGTGTAATTTTTTGTGTGTGTGTGTGTGTGGTGTGTTGAGTGTGTGTGTGTACAGGGGAGTGGTGTTGTAAGTGTTGTGTGGTGTAAAAGTGTGTGTTTTAAATTGTGTGTGGTGAAGTGTTTTATGTTGTAAGTGTGTGTGTCGGGTTTTAAATTGTGTGTGTGTTTGTAAGTGTGGGTGTGTATGTGTATGTGTAAGTTGTGTGTTTTTTAATGTGTGTGTGTGTATAAGGGTGTGTGTGTGAAGTGTGTATGTTGTGTAAGTGTGTGTGTGTATATAATGGTGAAAGTGTGGTGTGGTGTGTGTATGTGTTGTGTTGGTTTTTGTTGTGTGTGTGTAATGTGTGGTTAATTGTTTTTGGTGTGGGGTAAATGGAGTGTGTGTGTGTGTGTGTATAAGTGTGTGTTTATAAGAGTGTGTGTGTTTATAAGTGTTTTTATTTTTAAAGTGTCGGGTGTGAAATTTTTGTGTGGGGTGAAAGTGGTGGTTGTAATGTTGTGTAAGTGTGTCTATGTAAGTTTGTGTGTGTATAAGTGTGTGTATGTGTGTGTAAGTGTGTGTGTGTGTATGTAAGTGTGCGTGTGTAAGTGTGTTGGTGTGTAAGTGTTTGGGTGTGTAAGTGTGTGTGTGTGTGTAAGTCTGTTTTTGTTTAAGTGTTTGGGTGTGAAAGGTGTGGTTGGTAAGTGTGTTGTGAAATGGTGTTTTTTTGAAAGGTGTGTGGTGTAATTTGTTTTTGTGTAAGGGTTTTTGGGTGTGTAAGTGTGGTGGTTGTAAGTGGGGTTGTGTTGGGTAAGTTTTGGGGGTTGTAGTGTTTTTGTTTTTAAAATTTTTGGGTGTGTAAGGGGTTTTGTGTAAGTGTGTTGTGTAAGTGTTTGGGTGTGTAAGTGTGTGTGTGTGTTGTTGTGTAAGTGTTTGGGTGTGTAAGTGTGTGTGTAAAGTGTTTGGGTGTGTGTGAAAAGGGTTTGTAGTTTTGTGTGAAGTGTTTTTTGGGTGTGTGTTTGTTAGTGTGTAAGTGTGTGTGGTGTTATTGTGTGGGGTTTGTGTTGTGTAAGTGGTGGTAATTTGGGGGGGTTAAGTGTTTGGGTGGTAAGTGTGTGGGGGTGAAATTTGTGTGTTTTGTGTGTGTGTAAGTGTTGTGTGTGTGTGTGTAAGTGAGGTGTGTGTAAGTGTGTGTGTGTGTGTGTTAAGGTGTGAAAAGGGGGTTGGTGTTGTGTAAGTGTGTGTGTGGTAAGTGTTGTTATAAGTGTGTGTAAATGTTTGTGTAATGGGTGTGTGTGTGTGAAAGTGTGTGTGTGTGTTAAATGTGTGTGTGTATAAGTTTTTTAAAGGTGTGTTTTTTGGTAAGTGGTTTTGTGTGTAAGGTGTGTGTTTGTGTGTGTGTGTGAAGTGTGTGTGGTTGGTAAATTAGTGTGTAAAGTTTGGTGTGAAGTGGTGTTTTATAAGTTTTTTGTGTATAAGGTGCGTGTGTGTGTTGTGGTGTGTGAAGTAAAAATGTGAGTGTGTAAAATTTTTGTGTAAGTTTTGGTGTTTATATTTGTGTGTATAAGTTGCTTTTGGTTGAGTGTTATGTTGTTTTAAGGGGGTTTGTGTTTTGTGTGGGTTAAGTGTGTGTTTGTGTATGTGTAAGTGTGTGTGTGTGAAAGTGTGTGTGAAAAGTGGTGTCTAGTAAGTGTGGTGTGTGTGTGTGTGAATGGTGTATGTAAAGTGTGTGTATGCGTTGTGTGTGTGTTTAAGTGTTAGTGTGTGTGTGTGTAATGTGTTGTTGTAAGTTTTTTGGGTGTGTAAGTGTGGTGTGTGAAGTGTTTTTTGTTTTTTAAGTGTTTGTGGTGTGAAGTGTGTGGGGTTTGTGTATGTGTGTGTGTTTTGTTCAGTGGGGGTGTGTTTTGTTGTGTAAGTTTTTGGGGTTTGTGTAATGTTGTGTGTGTTTGAAAGTTTTTTGGGTGGTAAGTGTGTGTGTGTTTTGTGTGGGGTTTAAGGTGTGGTGTAAGTTTTTGGGTGTGAAAGTGTGGTGGTGGTAATGTGTTGTTGGTAAGTTTTTGTGTGTTGTAATGTGTGTTTGTGTATTGTAAGTGTGGTGTGGTCAGTGTGTTTTGGTGTTGTTGTGAAAGGGTGTTTTGGGTTGTAAGTTTGTGGTGTTGTTGTTAAGGTTTGGTGTTAAGTGTGGTGTGTGTGAAAGTTTTGGGTTTTGTGGGTGTAAGTGTGTAAGTGTTTTTTTTTTTAATGTGGGTATCAAAAAGTGCAATTACGGATGCCAAAAACAGCAGAGCATTCCGACCAGACGAAATTACGTAAAAGTTTTGCAAAAACATGACAAAAATAGGGAGAGAAAGCATGAAGCTGGCATGTGTCGATTGAGAATAATCATTAGGCTTGGTCAGTCATAAAGTGGAAGTCTTTAAAAACGAGGAATTACAGGAAAATAGAAAAAGTGATTCCTTGTAGTGCATTCAAATGTTTAATGAACTAAAATAATCAAAGAATTTAAAAAAATAAATCACGTCTCTATGTATATGCATGTGTGTGTATATGCACGTCTAACATGAGCAGGAAATTCTCCCTGAGTTCGCTCGGACGCCGCGACGTCGAGCAACAGGCGCCAGAGGCCCCTGGACAGCGCGGGGGAAAGGATCCCTCCTCCAGCCCGGAAGAGCCGGCGCTGCGGGCGCGGACCCCAAATTTGTTAAAGTGTTGCAAGCTCTTTTGGGGGCAAGACGCCTGGGAACCCGAAGAGACGGCCAAAGCGACCGAGAGAAGAATTCGGAAGCCGGGGGCCGGTGAAAAAGCGTCTCGAAGGCGGAAGCTTCCAGGAGAAGCCGACGTGAATCAGGTAAAAGGAAGGAAGTCGAGTTTTTATTCAGTCCCATTGACTCAGGGGTTTTTTGCTCGTGTTTCTGAGCGGGGAATTCGGGGGAAAAAATGTGTTTCTTTTTGACCTACACCAGGGCCCTATTTTTTTGGTTTTTTCCCAGAGGGCTGTTTACCCATCGCCCCTTTTTTTCTTTTAATCAATTGATATAAATACTGTTTTTATTGTTTTTGATTTTATGATTATTAAAGATAAAAAGTTTGTTAACATTTAAGATTTTTTTTTTTTTTTTTTTTTTTTTTTTTGTTGGATTTTTTGGGCTACAACCAGCGGCATGGGGCCAAAGGTTTTTAACCCAAGGATCCTTTTTTATTCTGTAAAATCTAGAAAGGTCAAAAAGTTTTGTCTCCTTAAAAAAAAGTGATTACTTTACTTATTATTTTTTTCATCATTTGTAGAATTTGGATGTTGAAAAAATATGTTTTCTTTTGAAATTGTGATTGGTGTTCTATTGTTTTTGTTTTTTGGGCATTTTTTAGTATGGTCTATGGTAAGGTTGGTTTTACAGGTTGGGCATTGTGGAGGGTTTTTTTTTCTAGTAGGGGTGAGGGGGGTTTAATCTTAAACGTTGACCCTAAGGCGGGCCCAC